>NW_020710461.1:0-4051 GCF_002925995.2 Terrapene triunguis
TGCAGTGGTGACGACGCAGGAAAGGAAACAGAACGCCAGGTTTGTTGGTAGCCAGAGAGCTTTACAAGCCTCCTGCAAAAAGCCTCAAGCCAAAAGCCTCCCAGGAAAACTTTTCCTGGGGTTTTTATTTCTCTCCTTACTTTGTTTACAACTCTTCTTAGTGGTTACATCTTTGCCCATTCAGAAGGCAGGCAGGATACACGCAGTGTGCAATTATACAAGATAGCAAACTCATCTGTAGAGCGCGTGAACAGCCAGCTGCAAAGGTACTATCAGGCTAGCCAATATGTTTTCCAAACATAGGCGCTAGAACAAGGTCACTCCCGCCTCAATTCCGAGGGAACAGTTTGCCGTTCTTCAAGGCTTATGATTAGGGAGCAACACATTCCTACATCCCCCCCTATTTTATTTTATATGCGGTGTTTAGACAAAGCACCTTTGCAGGGTAGCATACACAACGCCACTAGATTGGGTAAACATTAAACAAAGCAGCAAAGCAAAACACCAAAAATTAAAACTAAGACCCCATACTATAAAAGGGTCTTTATCCACTCTAAGGGTGGCTATAACTAAATATAATTCCACCAAGAAGGAAAAACATCCTAGCAAATGGCTTAAGCATAACATTTCAGCATATCAATTTGCTATTGCATGCGATTGCTATTATCAGTAAGCTTAAAACAGCACATTTCTTTCACTGTCTCACACCCCAGATGTTGCTGGGTGGTTTACAGACAGGAACAAGGCAGGTACTTAACAGACCTTGCATTTCCGGGGCAACGGCCAGGCAGAAATCAGATTGATTTAATACTTCTGCCAGGTGGACCCAAATGTTTTGTAATGTGGTGTCATTAACATACACACAGCTGTCATTAACTTGAAAAAGTAAGTGTCCTGTCAGGTGTAATCCCAGGAGCACTGACTAAAATTAACTGGGCATACCAGGTAGTCTAATTTCCCAGATGTCTTGGTAAATTACCCAATCCCACATGCATCCTCCCCATGGACCCGGCAGGATTTGGTATGTGGGAGCCCACACCCCCTTTACCGGTCCATATGCTTGGAAGGAGCACTGAGAACGTCTGCACTTCCACCCAGAAAGTCTCCAAGTATGTCTCCATGGCCACAGATCAGATGGTACTCCTGATGTGTCTGTAAGGGCAGTGGGCCAAGCCTGAACATGCTAGATCCCACTGCAATGCCTTCCCAGCCTCAGTGATATTCAATACCATCTCTGTCAGCAACTTCTGGGTCATTGTCTGTATTTGAATGTATTACAGGGGTAATAGTGTAATGAAGGAAATGGCAGGGGCAATACATGCTGAGGGACTTATCCAAAACACAGGGCGCAGCCTGTAGAATAAACCCCAAAATCCAATCAATACCACATTCCCAAGCATGGGTTCCACAGGTTTCTTCCTGCCAATGTATAATTCTTTGTTTCTTCACCAGGGTCAGTTCTTAATGTCTCTTGTAGTCAGGAATTCCTGGACTTTGTGGTTTCAATGAAGCAAGTGTTCCTTCTTCTCTTTTCCTGAAACAGTCATGGTTCAGCATCATACAGGGGAGAGGTTACTAGCACATCACCCTGTAATGGTTTTGCTTCTTCTAGGAAAATCCAAAGGCACAGTAGGTCTGTCAGTGGACAAGGGAGAGGTTACTAGCACTTCACCTTGTCTTTTTTTTCTTTTTCCTTCTTTTTCCTGCTGTCCAGGAGGCACAGCAGAACTAGAAGGAGAAATAGGCTTATCATCAGTCAAAAAGTTCTCCCGAGGTGGAGGGGTCTTTTTGCAGTGAAA
This sequence comes from Terrapene triunguis, assembly GCF_002925995.2. NCBI lineage: Eukaryota > Metazoa > Chordata > Testudines > Emydidae > Terrapene > Terrapene triunguis. The sequence goes on from NW_020710461.1 coordinate 1,800, forward strand.
AGCATGGGTCCAGGCAGTCAGTCCTTGGCACTTCACAGCGGTGTTGGTGGCTAACAGGACTTGGAAAGGGCCTTTCCAGCATGGAGCCAAAAGCAGTCTTTCGTTGATGGACTTTACATAGACTCAGTCTCCTGGTTTTAATTAATGGCAGGGGTGCTAGGGTCTTTGAGTAGCACTTCTCTACCTGTGAGAAAAAACCTAACACATTTCATTAATGCATTGTCTGTATTTTGCAGATCTTAATTGCTTGGGCACATTTAAGCCCCCCCCTTTGTCTTGGGGGTCAGCCAAGTTTTGGCTGTGACCTTGGATGAGCCTGCAAGCTGTATCTTCCTCTCAATTAACTCATTCTGTGCTTTTTCCTCTTCTCTTCTTGGCTTCTCTTAACCTACAAAGGAAACCTTCACTCTTCCAGTAAAATAACTTTATTACAGAGCTTTGGAGCAACAAACCGGGACAAGCACACCCACTTTTGAGGAGTGCACTCGGTACAACCTCAGGTGTCTAATTGCTTTCCTCCCTCCCCAGCCCTCTGACTAGAAATCTGAGGTAGCCAGAAGGATCCCATTGGCAATATGGGGAGTAGGTTAACTTTCCATGTCCTTGTTTCCAAAGACTGTTGGTATGCAATTCTTAACAACAATTTTTGCCATAAAACACAAAAATAATCCCTATTGTGCCAGTAAATGTATGGTACATTAAATGTTGTTTAGCTGGCATCCGTTTTCTCTGATGATCTGAAAAACAAAAGAACAGAGGTCTACCCCTTCTGGGCAGCCAGTCATTGCTTAAAATGTTTCCTTGTATTTATCTCATAGGCAGCCCAGATTTCAGTGGCTTCTACCTTATTAGTTAGAAGATTGCATTAATACAAATGCTTTCTGGCTTGCTTCCAGATCCAAAGCTATCCACAGCTTAAAGATTCTTACTTAAAAAGGGACACAATTGACTTTTCCAGTCTTTTGTGCTTACAAACACGGGGGTATTAAAGGGGCTAGTGGACTCCTCCACATGCCCTGCCCGTAGCTGGTCATTAACCAAGTGCTGGAGAACCTCCAGCTTGTCCAGAGGAAGCAGTCACTGTGCAACCCATACGGGCTCGTCAGTAAGCCAACGGAGGGGGAGGGCCGTACGCCTAATCATCAATATGGATGGTGGCAATTAAAGCGTTAATAAATCACGGCCCCACAGATGGAGATGTACCCCCTCCATCATCCGCCCACGGACTCGGGCCGCGGCGGTGAGAGCGCCGAATCCTAACCACTAGACCACCAGGGATAAGCTGCCCGGGGCGTGCCCTCCACCTGCTGGGGGATGCTCAAAAACTGCCCTGTGCCATACAACTGCTCAGCAAGATAAGCCCCCCCACCTTGTGCTGCTGCCGCAAGCGCCTCTCGCTGGTACTCGCTATCCCACACAACGTATTGCGCGGGGGACAGCACCATGCGACACATGTCTTTCCAATCTTGGGGGAGCAAGGAGTAACTGTTTGACACACCTTCCATGACCCCCAGGGTGAAAGTGGACCGCACCCCGGTCTCACGAACCGCCTTGCGGAGCTCGCGCAGAACCGAATAGGGGAGAGCCTCCCAATCCACGACCTGCCCCCCATTACCATTATCCTGCCAAGAGACGGGGAACACCTCGAACCCACAGCTGGATTCCTCGTCGGTCAAGAGACCGGCCTCACGCGCTGGCTGCACCGCCGCGGCGACAGCGCCCCCCCGCCCGACCGGTAGGCAGGGGGGCGCCGCCACGGGCGGCGGCGCAGGGAGGGTCAGCTGCGGGTAGGAGGGGGGTGGCCCATCACCTGAGGGCAAAAGGGAGACCGGCTTAAGGCCATCGGGGCCGAACCCCTCCAGTGCCTCCTTACAACGCTGCCAGAGCAGCAGGTGCTGAACTGGGGCACGGGGTTTACTATGCAAGGTGATCCCAATCCGTATCCAATCAGGAAGCTGTAAAGACCCGCAGTCAGGATACCAGGGGCACTGGCGGTCTATTTCCCTTAGAAGGTCCTCAATATGAGCGACCGAGACAACGATGCATGATCGCTGCCATATAATCTTATGTAACTCTCTTGCGTGCTCCTTCTGGGCACTGGAGAGTCCCCCCCCCATACTCACGAATTAGGGGCGGCAAACAGCCGCGGGCGCGCTCGGCATCTCCAGCCGGTGAGCAGGGGGTTATCACGTCGGGGTCACCAGCTGCAGTGGTGACGACGCAGGAAAGGAAACAGAACGCCAGGTTTGTTG
>NW_020710462.1:0-1646 GCF_002925995.2 Terrapene triunguis
TTCTGTCTCCACCACCCCTGCGCTCAGCGATGCTCCACTCCCTGCCAGGCAGACGGAACAGAATCCCCAGGTGTGGCGCGAACGCAGCCTCTTGCCCCAGCTCTAGGGGGAGCCAACAGGACGTGTCTTTGAGATGAGCATGCAGTGACCGCCGCAGGTCTCCTACCTCTTCTTGCAGATCAGAACCACCAGCAGGATTACAAGGCCAGTTATCAGGGTCAGGCAGATCCAGATGATTGTCATGGTGTCGTACCTGAGAGCTACTGGAAGAGAAACATCACAGAAGGGGAACTCAAGGCGCATGTGCTTGGTGTGAGGCACCCACTAACCCACCCCCTGTAAACCTGCCCCATCGCCAGACCTTCCACGGAGGATCTTGATGGGAAAGGAATTAATCTTCCTGTCCCCCAATGCAGGGACCTCCTTACAGATGGGGAAACCGAGGCCTGGAGCTGGACCGGCCAGTGTGGCACAACCAGGGGTGGCTCTATGTTTTTTGCCGCCCCAAGCACGGCAGTCAGGCGGCCTTCAGTGGCATGCCTGTGGGCGGTCCGCGGTCCCGTGGCATTTCTGCGGATGATCTGCTGGTCCCGCGGCTTCGGCTACCCACCGCCGAATTGCCGTCGAAACCGCGGGACTGGCGGACCTCCTGCAGGCATGCCGCCGAAGGCCGCCTGACTGCCGCCCTCACAGAGACCAGCAGCCCCCGCCCCCGTGGCTTGCCGCCCTAGGCACGCGCTTGCTGTGCTGGTGCCTGGAGCCGCCCCTGGGCACAGCAAACCCATGGCAGAGGTGAGTGCAGAACCCGGGAATGCTGGCTGCCACTTCCTTGCGCTAATCATTGCAATGGCGCTTCTCAAGGCGCGAGGAGCCCTGGGAGAATTGGTCCCTCTGTCTGACGGTCGCAGTGTCACTCCTCCCCCCACAGCGACTCGGCAATTCCTGCAGGGAGCAGCGAGCACGGCAAAACCCTGCCTGGGTTCCCATGTCCTCACTGGGTCGCTAGGATTTCTGCGGGCCTGTCCGTGGTTCTTTGCTGCAGTCAGTTGGGATGCTCTGCGAGTCTTTCCCAGTGCATTGTGGGAGAACCTGTCTGTCCTTCTGGGCACACGGCAGGATTGTGGGAATGCCCTGGAGGACTGTCACACCGCAGTGATTTCACCTGCATCCTCACTGCAAAGAGCAATCCCACTTCGGGAGGCCACTCGTCCGGTTTGAACCCAGACAGTCCTTGTTTTGTGGAGCAGTGGCCCTGTCCGGGAGGGACGCAGCACCACACATGCCTTTGTCCAGGGACAACGAGAGGAGAGAGGAGGAAACTGGATGCAGAAGGACACTGGTGGGAACAGGGGTGGAGGCGGCATCTCCGTGCAGAGGGATGCAGCCAGGGGTGGGCCCACACAGAAGGGCAGGGGGATGCAGGCGGTGGATGGGGGGGGAAGTCCTGTATTCTGGGGACGTGTCAGTGGCCACCTGAAGGTCAGAGGGGTTTGTGTGCAGATGGTGGGCTAGCTCTGCAGGGAAGGCAGACCCAATGAGGTCTCTTCTGCCCTTCTCCTCGTCTGCAGTGTAGTGTCCCAGGCCCAAGATTTCAAACTGCCCCCCCCAGCTTTCCCTCCCCATCTCACACCCGCTTACACTATCAT
>NW_020710463.1:0-1636 GCF_002925995.2 Terrapene triunguis
CCATTCTGTCTCCACCACCCCTGCGCTCAGCGATGCTCCACTCCCTGTCAGGCAGACGGAACAGAATCCCCAGGTGTGTCGCGAACGCAGCCTCTTGCCCCAGCTCTAGGGGGAGCCAACAGGACGTGTCTTTGAGATGAGCATGCAGTGACCGCCGCAGGTCTCCTACCTCTTCTTGCAGATCAGAACCACCAGCAGGATTACAAGGCCAGTTATCAGGGTCAGGCAGATCCAGATGATCGTCATGGTGTCGTACCTGAGAGCTACTGGAAGAGAAACATCACAGAAGGGGAACTCAAGGCGCATGTGCTTGGTGTGAGGCACCCACTAACCCACCCTCTGTAAACCTACATTCCATAATATATAACACTCTGCCCCATCGCCAGACCTTCCACTGAGGATCTTGATGGGAAAGGAATTAATCTTCCTGTCCCCCAATGCAGGGACCTCCTTACAGATGGGGAAACCGAGGCATGGAGCTGGACTGGCCAGTGTGGCACAACCAGGGGTGGCTCTATGTTTTTTGCCGCCCCAAGCACGGCAGTCAGGCGGCCTTCAGCGGCATGCCTGCGGGCGGTCCGCGGTCCCGCGGCATTTCTGCGGATGATCTGCTGGTCCCGCGGCTTCGGCGTACCCGCCGCCGAATTGCCGTCGAAACCGCGGGACTGGCGGACCTCCTGCAGGCATGCCACCGAAGGCTGCCTGACTGCCGCCCTCACAGAGACCAGCAGCCCCCGCCCCCGCGGCTTGCCGCCCTAGGCACGCGCTTGCTGTGCTGGTGCCTGGAGCCGCCCCTGGGCACAGCAAACCCATGGCAGAGGTGAGTGCAGAACCCAGGAATGCTGGCTGCCACTTCCTTGCGCTAATCATTGCAATGGCGCTTCTCAAGGCGTGAGGAGCCCTGGGAGAATTGGTCCCTCTGTCTGACGGGCGCAGTGTCACTCCTCCCCCCACAGCGACTCGGCAATTCCTGCAGGGAGCAGCGAGCACGGCAAAACCCTGCCTGGGTTCCCATGTCCTCACTGGGTCGCTAGGATTTCTGGGGGCCTGGCCGTGGTTCTTTGCTGCAGTCAGTTGGGATGCTCTGTGAGTCTTTCCCAGTGCATTGTGGGAGAACCTGTCTGTCCTTCTGGGCACACGGCAGGATTGTGGGAATGCCCTGGAGGACTGTCACGCCGCAGTGATTTCACCTGCATCCTCACTGCAAAGAGCAATCCCACTTCGGGAGGCCACTCGTCCGGTTTGAACCCAGACAGTCCTCGTTTTGTGGAGCAGTGGCCCTGTCCGGGAGGGACGCAGCACCACACATGCCTTTGTCCAGGGACAACGAGAGGAGAGAGGAGGAAACTGGATGCAGGAGGACACTGGTGGGAACAGGGGTGGAGGCGGCATCTCCGTGCAGAGGGATGCAGCCAGGGGTGGGCCCACGCAGAAGGGCAGGGGGATGCAGGCGGTGGTTGGGGGGGGAAGTCCTGTATTCTGGGGACGTGTCAGTGACCACCTGAAGGTCAGAGGGGTTTGTGTGCGGATGGTGGGCTAGCTCTGCAGGGAAGGCAGACCCAATGAGGTCTTTTCTGCCCTTCTCCTCGTCTGCAGTGTAGTGTCCCAGGCCCAAGATTTCAAACTGCCCCCCCCC
>NW_020710464.1:0-2181 GCF_002925995.2 Terrapene triunguis
GCTGATCGTTCAGAGAACAGGAGAGAGACAGACACCCTGCTCTCAGTTCCAGTGCCTGCCCCACACTGGAGCAGCCATTACAGAGAAAGCAAGGTTTTACCCCTGTAGCCTTGGGCATGCTCAATCACTCTGGGGGGACAGCACATGAACAATCTGGTCAACATAAGGAGCTGTCAGTGGATGAAGTATGCTCCGTGAACATGGACTCTTCTGAGATTTTACCTGCTAAAACTGAAGAAGTCTCGACTAAGCATGTGCAAACTGATTTTTCAAAGACTTAACTTGGCCAAATTTGGGCAGATTTTCACAGGGATGGCATGTTTCTGAAACAAAGCTCCCAGTCAAATTTCAAGTCCCTGCTCCAAAGCATGGGGGTGCCAAAGCTGTTCAAAAATGGTCACCAGAATTTAACATGGGCAAAACAATGTATTTTTTCTTAACCTTGTTCTGGGATATAGCTGAACTGTTTTGGCTGAACATTTTCAAAAAATTTCAACCTGAGGTAGAGCCCCTGCACATAAATTTCTATCCCAAATGGTTAATGTTTTGCAAAGTTAAAAGCAACTGAAATAGGGTCTTATAATTAGAAGTGTCGGGCAACCTTAATGTATTATAGGCAGGGCTAGTAGTACTGCCCATAATAAAATTCTTAGCTGTTTGTATATGGCTATTCAAGAAGTTGATGCAGTTGAGAACATGAATAAAGACCCTCCAGGAGAGGTTGCAAAGGTCATCTATAAATAATAACCCCCCCAATCCCTAGACTCCTGGCAAACACCAGTGGGACTGAAGGTATCTAATAGAGTATTGCAGCGCTTGCTCTTAGGTTTGGCCTTATTTAACAACTTTATTAATGATCTGGTAGAGGAAGTAAATAGCATTCAGAGGGTGCTCAAAAGGGAGGATTAGTGAATGTAGTGAAGACAGAGAAATAATACAAGGGCTAGAGATACTAGGTCAGAAAATAACTAAATGAGAATCAACTAGGAAAAATTCAAATCATTTGATCTGGAGGAAAATAAACAGAAATATTGACAGTCAGTGGAAGGGAGAGAGACGCAATGGAAAGAAGGCTGAAAAGATCTACAGGTGATCTTACTGAACACAAGGCACTCTCGTAGATTCATAGATTCTAGGACTGGAAGGGACCTCGAGAGGTCATAGAGTCCAGTCCCCTGCCCTCATGGCAGGACCAAATACTGTCTAGACCATCCCTGATAAACATTTATCTAACCTACTCTTAAATATCTCCAGAGATGGAGATTCCACAACCTCCCTAGGCAATTTATTCCAGTGTTTAACCACCTAGAACTTTTTCCTAATGTCCAACCTAAACCTCCCTTGCTGCAGTTTAAGTCCATTGCTTCTTGTTCTATCCTTAGAGACTAAGGTGAACAAGTTTTCTCCCTCCTCCTTATGACACCCTTTTAGATACCTGAAAACTGCTATCATGTCCCCTCTCAGTCTTTTCTTTTTCAAACTAAACAAACCCAATTCTTTCAGCCTTCCTTCATAGGTCATTTTCTCAAGACCTTTAATCATTCTTGTTGCTCTTCTCTGGACCCTCTCTAATTTCTCCACATCTTTCTTGAAATGCGGTGCCCAGAACTGGACCCAATACTCCAGTTGAGGCCTAACCAGCGCAGAGTAGAGCGGAAGAATGACTTCTCGTGTCTTGCTCACAACACACCTGTTAATACATCCCAGAATCACGTTTGCTTTTTTTGCAACAGCATCACACTGTTGACTCATATTTAGCTTGTGGTCCACTATAACCCCTAGATCCCTTTCTGCCGTACTCCTTCCTAGACAGTCTCTTCCCATTCTGTATGTGTGAAACTGATTTTTTCTTCCTAAGTGGAGCACTTTGCATTTGTCTTTGTTAAACTTCATCCTGTTTAACTCAGACCATTTCTCCAATTTGTCCAGATCATTTTGAATTATGACCCTGTCCTCCAAAGCAGTTGCAATCTCTCCCAGTTTGGTATCATCTGCAAACTTAATAAGCGTACTTTCTATGCCAATATCTAAGTCGTTAATGAAGATATTGAACAGAGCCGGTCCCAAAACAGATCCCTGCGGAACCCCACTTTTTATGCCTTTCCAGCAGGATTGGGAACCATTAATAACAACTCTCTGAGTACGGTTATCCAGCCAGTTATGCACCCACCTTATAGTAGC
>NW_020710465.1:0-7242 GCF_002925995.2 Terrapene triunguis
GGTTATCCAGCCAGTTATGCACCCACCTTATAGTAGCCCCATCTAAATTGTATTTGCCTAGTTTATCGATAAGAATATCATGCGAGACCGTATCAAATGCCTTACTAAAGTCTAGGTATACCACATCCACAGCTTCTCCCTTATCCACAAGACTCGTTATCCTATCAAAGAAAGCTATCAGATTGGTTTGACATGATTTGTTCTTTACAAATCCATGCTGGCTGTTCCCTATCACCTTACCACCTTCCAAGTGTTTGCAGATGATTTCCTTAATTACTTGCTCCATTATCTTCCCTGGCACAGAAGTTAAACTAACTGGTCTGTAGTTTCCTGGGTTGTTTTTATTTCCCTTTTTATAGATGGGCACTATATTTGCCCTTTTCCAGTCTTCTGGAATCTCTCCCGTCTCCCATGATTTTCCAAAGATAATAGCTAGAGGCTCAGATACCTCCTCTATTAGCTCCTTGAGTATTCTAGGATGCATTTCATCAGGCCCTGGTGACTTGCAGGCATCTAACTTTTCTAAGTGATTTTTAACTTGTTCTTTTTTTATTTTATCTGCTAAACCTACCCCCTTCCCATTAGCATTCACTAGGTTAGGCATTCCTTCAGACTTCTCGGTGAAGACCGAAACAAAGAAGTCATTAAGCATCTCCGCCATTTCCAAGTTTCCTGTTACTGTTTCTCCCTCTTCACTAAGCAGTGGGCCTACCCTGTCTTTGGTCTTCCTCTTGCTTCTAATGTATTGATAAAAAGTCTTCTTGTTCCCCTTTATTCCCTTAGCTAGTTTGAGCTCATTTTGTGCCTTTGCCTTTCTAATCTTGCCCCTGCATTCCTGTGTTGTTTGCCTATATTCATCCTTTGTAATCTGTCCTAGTTTCCATTTTTTATATGACTCCTTTTTATTTTTTAGATCATGCAAGATCTCGTGGTTAAGCCAAGGTGGTCTTTTGCCACATTTTCTATCTTTCCTAACCAGCGGAATAGCTTGCTTTTGGGCCCTTAATAGTGTCCCTTTGAAAAACTGCCAACTCTCCTCAGTTGTTTTTCCCCTCAGTCTTGATTCCCATGGGACCTTACCTATCAGCTCTCTGAGCTTACCAAAATCCGCCTTCCTGAAATCCATTGTCTCTATTTTGCTGTTCTCCCTTCTACCCTTCCTTAGAATTGCAAACTCTATGATTTCATGATCACTTTCACCCAAGCTGCCTTCTACTTTCAAATTCTCAACGAGTTCCTCCCTATTTGTTAAAATCAAGTCTAGAACAGCTTCACCCCTAGTAGCTTTTTCAACCTTCTGAAATAAAAAGTTGTCTGCAATGCAGTCCAAGAATTTGTTGGATAGTCTGTGCCCCGCTGTGTTATTTTCCCAACATATATCTGGATAGTTGAAGTCTCCCATCACCACCAAATCTTGGGCTTTGGATGATTTTGTTAGTTGTTTAAAAAAAGCCTCATCCACCTCTTCCACCTGGTTAGGTGGCCTGTAGTAGACTCCTAGCATGACATCACCCTTGTTTTTTGCCCCTTTTAGCCTAACCCAGAGACTCTCAACTCTTCCGTCTCCTATGTCCATCTCTACCTCAGTCCAAGTGTGTACATTTTTAATATATAAGGCAACACCTCCTCCCTTTTTCCCCTGTCTATCCTTCCTGAGCAAGCTGTATCCATCCACACCAACATTCCAATCATGTGTATTATCCCACCAAGTTTCAGTGATGCCAACAATGTCATAGTTGGGAGAGTTTCATCTGATAATCGTTTTTGTATACCAAAATCAATACTATTCATTTCTTCTTCTTTGTAATACAGCCAAGCCTTGATAAAATCAATCCATTAGAACAAGAATAGAATTGTGCTATTATCTGCTAATAATATTGCCATATTAAATTTAATCCTTAACGACACATTGTATGGGTTCTTTTGACAGGGTGATTTTTAAAAATCTCAACAGCCACAGTTATTTTTTTCAGAATTTTCAGGTCCTATTCTATTAAAATAATATGTGGCTAGCAGGCAAAGTGCCATTACATAAAGTTAGAAGTTAGGTGCATTTACTTTCTGTTGCATATAATGGCTATACAAAAGTATGTTTGTATGGTGTGTGTGTGTGTGTGTAAATTAAATAGCGGGTAACTGAATTGCAATACGTGATTCTAATGACATTATGAATGACATCGCTATAGAAACAAAACTTCAGTTTTAGTTGCCAGAAACCCCAGATAAAAAGATAGCAAGGCTTTGTAATTGAAGATTTTTTTTGAAAATTATATATATGTAATACATCTCTTGCATGGATTCAATTCAAACCTGCCTCTTTCTGCTACTGCTGCTCCTTCCTTACTGTTGTCACTGTCCCATCTAATTGCCACTTCTTATAACTGGCTAAGACATTAATTCACAAAATGCAGTTTACAACACTTTTTCTTTATGTGGGACCATTAAAAGTATTTGTATTTAAAACAACATAATTAGAAATCACAACCATTTTATAGAAAGACCAGATCTAAGTCTAGTAACCGGGACAAGTATACAGCCCAGGAAGCTATGCAGTTTCACATTTTGCACTCTACTTTTATGCAAAAGAGGCAGAAGACAAGTAAGCAAGCGGATATCAGGGATTTATTCAAAAAAGCAGCTTCCAGGGTATGTCATAGGGTCATTACAGATTCAACCCAATCTCCTACACCTTCTATATCTACCGTGATAATTGATGTTGATAATGATGACCTTGAGGCATTGCAAGATCCTGAAGTGCCTTCTGAATCATCAAAGAAAGATTAAATTATGTTCAGTATAGTGCATGCCATGCGCTGCCCATAGTGATATGTAGTGTCTTAAGATAATCTACTGTATAGAAAACATGAAATATATGGCAGAATGTGGGTAAAACAGAACAGGAGACATACAATTCTCTCCCAAGAAGTTCAGTCAGAAATTTAATTAACGCATAAATTTTTTAATGAACATCATCAGCATGGAAACATGTCCTCTGGAATGGTGGCCGAAGCATGAAGGAGCATATGAATGTTTAGCAAATCTGGCACATAAATACCTTGCAACGCCAGCTACAAAAGTGTCATGCGAATGCCTGTTCTCACTTTCAGGTGACACTGTAAATAAAAATCAGGCAGCAAGCAGTATCTCCCATAAATGTGAACAAACTTGTTTGTCTTAGCAATCAGCTGAACAAGAAGTAGGACTGAGTGGACTTGTAGGCTCTGAAGTTTTACATTGTTTTGTTTTTGAGTGCAGTTTTTTTGACTTATGTAACCAAAAATATCGACATTTGTAAGTTACTTTCACGATAAATAGATTGCACTACAGTACTAGTATGAGGTGAATTGAAAAATACTATTTCTTTTTATTATTTTTATAGTGCAAATATTTGTAATAAAATAGAATATAAAGTGAGCACTGTACACTTTGTATTGTATTCTGTGTTGTAACTGAAATCAATATATTTGAAAAAGTAGAAAAACATCCAAAAATATTTAATAAATTTCATTTGGTATTTTATTGTTTAACAGTGCAATTAATCACGATTAATTTTTTTAATCGTGATTAATTTTTTGGAGTTAATCACGTGAGTTAACTGTGATTAATCGACAGCCCTATTTTCAATAACTTATTACTGTTATGATTTTTTTCTCTGAAATGTACAGTTTGTTCTCATTTTTAACTAAAAATTTAGTAAATCAAAAAACAGATTTAACATTCAAGTTCAGTCCAGAAGCACAAGTGTTTCAGATATTCTTCTGTGACCCACTTGTCACAGCAGCATATGGAAGTGCAAAAACAATTCTTTAGTGCATTACCCATTGTAATGCTGCTTCTGTAACTCGTACCTCATTTTCTCTAATTCTCTAATCTTATAAAATACATTCACCATGCACATTTTGACACAGCAGAGAAAAACAAACAGCAGAGAACGTGTTTTCTAATATAGAAGGGTGGTTTTCACAATAATGAAAACAATGTGAAATTACAAGAAGACATGCTTCTGCTCTACAAGCTTTTTGTACATATAACAAATAAGTGATGGGACCACTGGATCCTAATTTATCTTCTTTTGCAGCAAGCCAAAAATATTAAAAGACATTTATTTACAGAAAAAATTGTAACAATCAGTTTGAGCGTATCAAGATGCTCAAAATTTACACTATTCTTTTTCCTTTTCCTCTTAAAAGAAATAATGACAGTGTTTATGAAAGCTGATATACAGAGCTGTGGAAATCGATACCATCAATTCATTAACATAGGATGTGGAAGGTGAATACTTTCCTCCACTGCTCCTCATCCCAATACTGGAAGGAGCAGAGATTAGTTTATCACAGTGCCTATTCAATCCATGGCTTTTCTTCTGAACTGCTAACAAGGGTGCTAATTAAAGACGTGTCTGATGGTGGCTTTTGTGATGTGAACATCTGTCCACAAGAAACAGACCACAAGAGGCTAAAACTAGATATTAATTTTATATTAGCCACCAAACTGCTGTCAGATGGCAATGACTTTCCATTCACTACTAGCATGGCCAAAGTACATTGAATGGCAGAGACTGATGGAGTCATGGATCTACAACTGATCTAAACTGATTTACCCCTTCCCCAATGTACCTCCACACCCCAAACTCAAGGCAATATTCTATTGCTCATAAAATAACTATGTTAAAAAACATTATTAAGGTTGCAAAATCAAGCAATCAAAATTTAGGAAATGCCAAAATTAAAGTTGCCCTTGGTTCAACTGTCTTAACCATGAGATCGAGATCATCCTTTCTGTTCCTGCTGTCTCCTGCCTCATTCACTGCACAACTTGCAACTTCTGCAACAAAAGAGACAGGGGTCCTATGAACAGTGTTCTTTACTACACAACCCTGATTCATCCTGTGTGCTGAATGAGGCAAGAGTCCTGTGGAAAAAATAGTATGTGATGATGTAATTAAAGACTGTATCATAATTAGAGATTACTGGAAATTTTTGAACAAAACTTAGTTCGGAAAATGTGAATTCAGTGGAGTGATACATTTCACCAAATCTATCAGAATTTCAACAAAGCTTTTGTCAAAATACAGGCAGATTTCTTTGCATCCCTGCCAGCTCTGGGGGACGGAGAGGCAGAGCACTGGGGAGCTCTGACTACCTGACTCTCCCCCAAACTCTGAGGGACAGAAAGATACAGCACTGGGGCTCTGCCTCCCCACCTACCCCTAGTTCCAAGGGATAGAAAATCATAGCGCTGGAGGCTCTGCTTCCCCCCACCAGCTCTGGAGGATGGGCAGCACCTCTCTGGTTCCTGGAACTGGGGAGTTCACAGGGACTCTTCAGCTCATTCCCCCCAAACTTGACACTTACTGTGCCATCCTCTCCAACCTGTTCCTGTCCCAAGTCCTGTCCCTTTCCCACCCCAGCTCCTTGTCTCAGTTCCATTTTCCTTGCCTATCCAGACCCAGTTTCCACTCCTCAGGTTTCCCATCCCAGTCTCTATGCCCAGTCAGTCCTAATCTCTCCCTCTGGGCTCGCTGTCCGAGTCCCACTCCCCCCACCCCAGGCTTTTGTACCCACCATATCCAGTCCAGACCCCTTGCCGAACAATCAGTCTGCAGGCACCTGGGCAGCATGGAGAAGGAGCAATCGGATTAAAATGCAGAGGGGACAAAAACTGGACCGGGGGGTGGTGGTGGCCGGAAGGGAATGGATTGTGACAAGGAGACTGATGAGACTGGGACTGAAGGCAGGGGAGAGAAACTGGTATTCGGCCTAGCTGGACAATCACATTAGGGCTGGGACCTCAGGGGTGGGTAGAGAGGAAGCTAGGACTAAGAACCAGGGCAGCAGAGGGCAGGAGTGGGAGAGCAAGGAGACGAGGAGCTGTGGGAGGAGTGATCTGGGAGTGGTTGGGCAAGGAGACTGGGATCCAATGGGAAGGGAGGATGAAACTAGTTGGGTGAAGAGACTAGGACTTGAGGCTGGTGGGGGAAACTTGGGGCAGGGGAACTGAGAGCCAGATGACCTGTTGTCCTGGGGCGGGAGAGGGAAACTGGGACTGACTATACAAGTCAACTGAGAGTAGGAACCATTATGGGAGGGAACAGGATGTGGGGTTCCAGGCGTCCGCTTTTCGACCAGAGCGCCCGATCGAAAAGGGACCCTGGTAGCTCCGGTCAGCACCGCTGACTGGGCCGTTAAAAGTCCAGTTGGCAGGGCTAAGGCAGGCTCCCTGCCCGCCCTGGCTCTGCGCAGCTCCCCAGAAGAGGCTGACATGTCCCTGCGGCCTCTAGGTGCTGGGGCGATCAGAGAGGGTCTGCATGCTGCCCCCAGCGCTGGCTCTGCACCTCCCATTGGCCAGGAACTGCGGCTATGGGGGCCTGCGGGCATGGGTAGGCTTGCCAACTTTCTACTTGAACAAAATGAAACATCCTTGCCCCGCCCCTACTCCAAGGGCCTGCCCCATCCCTTCTCTGAGCAGGGCCGGCTCCAGGCACCAGCCCAGCAAGCAGGTGCTTGGGGCGGCACGTCGGGCTCTTCAGTGGCAATTTGGTGGCGGGTCCCTCTCGGAGGGAAGCACCTGCCGCCGAATTCCTGCTGAAGAAGAAAGTGGCATGGTGGAGCTGCCGCCGGAGTGCTACCGATCGCAACTGCGATCGCGGCTTTTCCCTCCCCCGACCCCGCTGCTTGGGGCAGCAAAAACCCTGGAGCCGGTCCTGTCTCTGAGGCACCGCCTCCTGCTCACTCCATCCCCCACCCTCCGTCACTCGCACTCTCCAACCTCGCTCACTGGCTCATTTTCACTGGGCTGGCTCCGGGGGTTGGAGTGCAGGAGGGGGTGAGGGCTCCAACTGGGAGTGCGGTCTCTGGGGTGGGACCAGAAATCAAAGGTTCGGAGTGTGGGAAGGGGGCTCTGGGCTGGGACAGGCGGTTGGGTGGGGGAGGGGGGTAAGGACTCTGGTTGGGGGTGCAGGCTCTGGTCTGGGGCCAGGGGTGAGGGATTTGGGGTGCAAGAGGGGGCTCTGGGCTAATGTGATTGTCCAGCTAGGCCAAGTACCAGTTTCTCTCCCCTGCCTTCAGTCCCAGTCTCATCAGTCTCCTTGTCACAATCCATTCCCTTCCGGCCACCACCACCCCCCGGTCCAGTTTTTGTCCCCTCTGCATTTTAATCCGATTGCTCCTTCTCCATGCTGCCCAGGTGCCAGCAGGCTGATCGTTCAGAGAACAGGAGAGAGACAGACACCCTGCTCTCAGT
>NW_020710466.1:0-1998 GCF_002925995.2 Terrapene triunguis
ACTCAGATACTTGGCCCTCAGATCCTGTGGTGATGGGCACCAACTGAGAAACCTAGATAAATAGCTCCATGTAGACGAACGAATGTCAGTGCAGAGGTGTCATGGGGTTGCTGGTCCCTTTAAGTGGAGTCTGGGCCCAGGCTACCTATGGGAAGCTAATTTAAAAGCAAAGAGCCCATGTAGGGCAGATGATTGTCTGTCAGGCACCTGGCCCTGATCAAAGGCCATCAGGACTCAGTGGCAAGGAGGGGCTCTTGGGACAGGCCCGTTCTGTTGCTGCAGGAGGAGACCTACAGCCTGTTTAACTCTCTAAGCTGTCAGGTAAACTGATGGAGTAGAAAGGGTCCAGCTTTAGCCCCCAGCTCAGCCAATCAGCATTGAGACTCTGCGGGGCGGGAGGCTGAGGGGTCTCACCACATGGCCCAAAGGATGGCCCAGCTCACCAGTGGGGATCACTGTCGGAGCACTCTTCCTGTCCCATGGCTTTGTGAGGGCCTCCCACAATGAGGGCTGGAGAGCAGCCCCCTGCTCGCCTGTGGAGGGAGGGAAGAAGGGAAAAGGGAAAACAAAAGAGACACAAACCCCAATATCCCCAGTGACTCTAAGGGACAAAGGCCTAAGTGGGGGAAAAATTCTCCCACCTTAACCTAGTGTTTTCCATGCCTAGAATTTGGCCGGCACCAGATGGCTCAGGCTGAACAGGTTCCAAACCGCTCGGAGGCTCTGACCTTCTCAACAGGGACGGCTGTTTTCCAGCTAAATCAGTAGTGGGAAAGGGGGAAACTCCGAAGAGGCTCCTCCTCGCGCTCACGTACCTGAACCTGAATTCTCCCTCAGGCCTCAAGGGGAGACCTCGGGAAGGAGACTGGCTGCAGCAAACCAAGGGGGGTCTCTGAGATTGCCCCTGCCCTGCAGCCTGTCTTGCCTGCCCGTTGCCATGGACTCTCTGTGAGGTCACCGCCTCCCAACCCCTTTTCACCAATCAGCCGAGGTGCTGCAAAAGGCCCTTGTGATGTCACTGCCACACCCACCCCTGCCCTGTGGGGCAAATGTCCTGCTCCTGGCCAGCCCCTTTCGATGTTTGAGCTGCTCTCCCTGTATCGCCCCCTACACACACAAACATACACACACTCACTGTTAGCTCTGGGGATCAATCAGGCTACTCATGAAAACATCAGAGGCTGCTCAATGTGCCACACTCCAGTTTTCAGAGATTTCTAGACTTTAAGGCCAGAAGAGACCATTCGATCATATAATCTGACCCCTCCCCTCCCCAGCTCTTGTATAGCATCTTGTATAGCACAGTGGCTAGATATCACAGACCTCTTGTATAGCACAGTGGCTAGTTTTGGACCAAAGCACACTCCAGAAAGGCATCTAGTCTTCATTGGAAGACATCAAGAGATGGAGAAACCACCACTTCCCCTGGTAGTTTGTAGGTAACTGATGCAGAGAGGGGAAGGGAACTGACCCCAAGGCCACACCTGTGAGTCTGTATCATAAGACATACGCACAACGACACCGTGCTAAGGTCGTACAAGCAACCTTCATTCTGGTGTTTCCTAATGTTTAAAGGCCTGGTCTGCACACAGTTCTTGGTAGTTCTATAACTATTTTGGGTAGGGATGCATTTATTTACATCTCCCTTAATAGTTGTCCCAGCACAACTTCTACTGTGCACACAGTTATATCCTCATACAAGTGTCTTACACCAATATAGCTTATTCCCCTCACTGTACTGGTATAAAGCACCGTTATACTGATATGACTGTCCCCATACTAGGGGGGTTGTACTGCTTGAACTATACTAGTAGAGCTCAAGCACTACAACTTTCTAGTGTAAACAAGCCCCTGCTCACTATCACTCGTGCACCTTGATATTGAATTAGAACAAAAAAGTCAGTCTCTTGTTACGGGGGAACAGAGATTGCCTCCCCACAGGACAAATGACACTCAGATACTTGGCCCTCAGATCCTGTGGTGATGGGCACCAACTGA
>NW_020710467.1:0-5288 GCF_002925995.2 Terrapene triunguis
GTCTCTGTACACAGAGAGCTGTTACCCTTCCCTTTATAGTTATGACACGCCCCCCAAATCACAGATAGTGTTGGACGTTCGGTTCCACACTGGCTGTGATTTCTTCCTGGAGTTCTAGGAGAAAACAGAGTTAATAAGACACATGTATCTTTAGACATACTACTGATTATATAAAAACTAACAATATGTTTCATTCCAAGAACCATTGTTAACCAGTTAACTCTGGGAAACTTTCCCGGGAGAGTGCATCAGCCACTTTGTTAGAAGCTCCCGAAATGTGTTGTATTTCAAAATCAAAATCTTGGAGAGCTAAACTCCACCGAAGAAGTTTTTTGTTATTTCCCTTGGCGGTATGAAGCCACTGTAGCGCAGCATGGTCTGTTTGTAGTTGGAAACGCCGTCCCCAAACATATGGGCGTAGCTTTTCCAGCGCGTACACAATGGCGTAGCATTCTTTTTCGCTGATTGACCAGTGGCTTTCCCTCTCAGACAGTTTTTTGCTGAGAAACACGACAGGATGGAATTCTTGATCCGGTCCTTCCTGCATTAAAACTGCTCCCACGCCTCGCTCGGACACATCTGTGGTTACTAGGAACGGTTTGTCAAAGTCTGGGGCCCTTAGCACAGGGTCAGACATGAGTGTTGCCTTAAGCTGGTTAAAGGCCTTTTGACACTTATCAGTCCACTGAACTGCATTTGGCTGTTTCTTTCTGGTTAGGTCTGTCAGCGGGGCGGCGATTTGGCTGTAGTGTGGTACAAATCGCCTATAATATCCGGCCAAGCCTAAGAAGGATTGGACCTGTTTCTTTGACTTTGGAACCGGCCACTTTTGGATAGCATCCACTTTGGCCTGTAGGGGATTTATAGTTCCTTGACCCACCTGGTGCCCCAGGTACGTCACTCTGTTTTGGCCTATTTGACACTTTTTAGCCTTAACAGTTAGTCCTGCTGCCGGATGCGCTCGAAGACTTTTCCCAGGTGCTCCAGGTGTTCTGTCCATGAATCAGAAAAAATGGCCACATCATCGAGGTAGGCAACTGCAGATTCTCCCAATCCCGCTAAGAGACCATCTACAAGTCTTTGGAAGGTGGCGGGTGCATTTCGCAACCCGAAAGGGAGTACATTGAATTCATACACCCCTGCCTGGGTGACGAAGGCGGACCTTTCCTTAGCGGGTTCATCTAGTGGTACTTGCCAGTACCCTTTGGTTAAGTCTAAAGTAGAGATGAATTGGGCATGTCCCAATTTTTCCAATAGCTCATCTGTGCGTGGCATTGGATAGTTGTCAGGACGAGTTACAGCATTTAGCTTACGGTAGTCCACGCAAAAGCGTATTTCCCCATCTGGTTTGGGAACTAGAACCACTGGAGATGCCCATGCACTGTTAGAGGGGCGGATTATACCCATCTGTAGCATGTCCTGGATCTCCCTTTGTATAGCCGCTTGGGCATGAGGTGACTCCCGGTAGGGTGGGGTTCTAATTGGGTGAGCATTACCTGTGTCAATGGAGTGGTATGCCCGTTCGGTCCGTCCTGGAGTGGCTGAGAAAATCGGTGCAAAGCTTGTGCACAGCTCCTTGATTTGCTGTCGCTGCAGACGTCCCAGGGTTGTGGAGAGGTTCACCTCTTCCACGCCACCATTCCTTTTTCCTTCGTAGTAGACACCTGCCGGCCACTCCGCGTCATCTGTTTCCTGGGCTGTAAACTGGCAAATGTTTAATTCTCTGGAATAAAAGGGCTTAAGAGAATTAACATGGTATACCTTAGGCTTTATGTTGGAGGTGGGGGAGGCTATCAGATAGTTAACAGCTCCTAGGCGCTCCTGGACCGTGAATGGTCCTTCCCACGATGCTTCCATTTTATGGGCCTGGAGCGCCTTTAAGACCATGACTTGGTCTCCTACTTTGAAGGACCGTTCTCTGGAATGTTTATCATACCAGGCCTTTTTCTCTTCCTGAGCATCCTTTAGGTTTTCTCTAGCAAGGGCTAAAGAGTGTCGGAGGGTGTTTTGTAGGTTGCTTACAAAGTCTAGAATGTTAGTTCCTGGAGAAGGCGTAAACCCCTCCCATTGCTGCTTCACCAACTGTAATGGCCCCTTAACCTCGCGGCCATACACAAGTTCAAATGGTGAAAACCCTAAACTGGGATGTGGAACAGCCCTGTAGGCAAAAAGCAACTGCTGCAACACTAGGTCCCAATCATTGGAGTGTTCATTTACGAATTTACGTATCATGGCCCCCAAAGTTCCATTAAACCTCTCCACCAGACCATTGGTTTGATGGTGATGAGGGGTGGCAACCAAGTGATTCACCCCATGAGCTTCCCACAGGTTTTTCATGTTCCCTGCCAGGAAATTAGTTCCCGAATCTGTAAGGATGTCGGAGGGCCACCCTACCCTGGCAAAAATGTCTGCTAATGCCTGACACACACTTTTAGCCTTGGTGTTGCTTAAGGGTACAGCTTCCGGCCATCGGGTAGCAAAATCCATGAAAGTCAGTACGTACTGCTTTCCTCTGGGTGTCTTGTTTGGGAAAGGACCCAGAATATCCACAGCTACTCGCTGAAATGGGACCTCAATTATGGGTAGTGGCTGGAGAGGGGCTTTAACCTGGTCTTGGGGCTTTCCCACTCGTTGGCACACCTCACAAGACCGGACATAATTAGCAACGTCCTTGCCCATTCCCTCCCAGTGGAAGGACTTCCCCAACCGGTCTTTGGTTCTGTTCACCCCAGAATGGCCACTGGGATGATCATGGGCTAAGCTCAAGAGCTTTACCCGATACTTAGTGGGAACTACCAACTGTCTTTGAGGATGCCAGTCTTCCTGGTGCCCACCAGAAAGAGTCTCCTTGTATAAAAGTCCTTTTTCTACAACAAACCGGGATCGGTTAGAAGAGCTGAGAGGCGGTGGGGTGCTCCGCGCCGCCGCCCAAGCTTTCTGGAGGCTGTCATCTGCTTCCTGCTCGGCCTGGAACTGTTCCCTTGATGCTGGAGACATCAGTTCCTCCTTGGACTGTGGACTGGGGCTTGGTCCCTCTGGAAGCGATGCAGGTGCTGGGGCTGTTTCCACTGACCGTGAACCGCTGTCCGCTGGTGCACTATGTGGTATCTCAGGCTCTGGCTGAGCCTCTTGGGTAGGGTTATCTGCTGCTTCCGCCAGTTCAGGCTCGCTGGTGCCCTCTGGCATTGGAGTTGTAGACGGGTTTGCAAGCGCTGGACTCCGTGCCGGCAATGGTTCTGGTGCTGGTTGCGTTGCCAGTTCCGGTTCCGGGACTGGCTTTGGCTGGGTCTCTGGGATTGGATCCACTACGGCTGTTGCAGTCGTTGGCAGGGGATCCGGTTCCACCACCTGTGTTTGGGTCTCCGGTAACACCGACGGGGCCCTGGTGGACGGCTCAGGAACAGGGATGGGGGTGGAAGCTTGCTTAGCCTGGCTGCGGGTGACTATTCCCACCCTCTTGGCTAGCTTCACATGGTTGGCCAAGTCTTCCCCCAGCAGCATGGGGATGGGATAATTGTCATAGACTGCAAAAGTCCACATTCCTGCCCAGCCCTTGTACTGGACATGCAACTGGGCTGTAGGCAAGGTTACAGACTGTGACACGAAGGGTTGAATTGTCACTGTAGCCTCCGGGTTGATGAGTTTGGGGTCCACTAGGGATTGGTGGATAGTTGACACTTGTGCCCCAGTATCCCTCCAAGCGATAACCTTCTTTCCGCCCACTCTCAAGGTTTCCCTTCGCTCCGAGGGTATGAGAGAGGCATCTGGGTCTGGGGATCTTTGGTGTGACTGGGGTGTAATGAACTGTAATCGGTTGGGGTTCTTGGGGCAGTGAGCCTTTATATGCCCCAGTTCATTACATTTAAAACATCGCCCTGCTAAGGTATCACCGGGGCGATGTTGGTTGGTGGAGACTGGTGGGGTGGGGTGAGAAGGCGTCTGGGGTTTCCCTTGGGATGTGGTTGGGGCCTTGGATTGTCCCCGGTGATAAGGTTTGGTTTCGGCTTGCCCCTTCTGATATTCGCTCCAACTGCTACTAGCTTTTTTCTTTTCTGTCACCTCCACCCATTTGGCTCCAATCTCCCCCGCCTCGGTTACAGTTTTGGGCTTCCCATCTAGGATGTATCTTTCTATTTCCTCAGGAACACCCTCTAAAAACTGCTCCATTTGCAATAGGAAGGGCAACTCTTCCGTAGATTTAACATTTGCTCCTGATATCCAGGCATCCCAATTTTTCCCAATGTGGTAGGCATGTCGGGTAAATGACACATCGGGTTTCCACCTTAGGGCTCTGAACCGCCAACGGGCATGCTCAGGTGTTAGCCCCATTCTGATTCTGGCCTTGTTTTTAAAAAGTTCATAACTGTTCATGTGTTCCTTAGGCATTTCAGCCGCCACCTCTGCTAAGGGTCCACTGAGCTGCGGTCTCAGCTCTACCATGTACTGGGTTAGAGGGATGTTGTATCCAAGGCAGGCCCTTTCAAAATTTTCTAAGAAGGCCTCAGTATCATCGCCTGCCTTGTAGGTGGGGAATTTCCTGGGATGGGAAGTGGTACCTGGAGAGGAGTTGTTAGGATGGTCTGATGCATCCTGCCTAGTCCTTGCTGCTTCCAGTTCCATCTCTTTTTCTTTCAGCTCCATCTCTCTTTTATGGGCCTCCTGTTTGGCTTTTTCTTCTCTTTCATGGGCCTCCTGTTTGGCTTTTTCCAGCTCCATTTCTCTCTTGTGGGCCTCCTCTTTGGCTTTTTCTTCTCTTTTATGGGCCTCCTCTTCAGCTTCTTTCTCGAGTTTTTTAATTTCAAGCAGTCTCTGATGTTTTTTCTCATTTTCTTTTGCTTCTAGTCTGGCCAGTTCTAGTTTGTTAGCTGCTTCACTGGTAGTCATTTTCCTGTTTTCTTGTGCTGGGTCACACCCTCTGCAGTTGACTGAAATTGGGATGTACTTAGCTCTGGCTCCTGCTGAGTTAACAGAGACTTTCTAACAAGCTACTCCCGAGGATGTAAAAAGAAAAAAAAAAACAATTCAACTTGTAAATTATCTTTACCAGTCAGTCAAAGTTTGCTCCCTTTGAACCCTTCTCTTAACAAAGGACCTCGTTAAAAAAAACTTAACACCTCTGCCTTCAGGCAAGGAGAGATAAGATATGCATCTACCTTCAGCTCTGCTCTCCAAGCAGCTAGAAGGAAAAAAAAATCTCTTACTGGCTTTTGGGTTAAAACGATCTCCACCGCTATGCCACCATGTCAAGGCTGGATCCCCACTTTGAACTTTAGGGTTCAAATGTAGGG
>NW_020710468.1:0-1314 GCF_002925995.2 Terrapene triunguis
AGGAAGGAACAATCAGTTTCACATATACAGAATGGGAAGAGACTGTCACATAAATACCACCCTGTACCGGAAACCTACTGACCGCTACACTTACCTACATGCCTCCAGCTTCCATCCAGGACACACCACACGATCCATTGTCTACAGCCAAGCTCTAAGATATAACCGCATTTGCTCCAATCCCTCAGATAGAGACAAGCACCTACAAGATCTCTATCAAGCATTCTTAAAACTACAATACCCACCTGCTGAAGTGAAAAAACAGATTGACAGAGCCAGACGAGTACCCAGAAGTCACCTCCTACAAGACAGGCCCAACAAAGAAAATAACAGAACACCACTAGCTGTCACCTTCAGCCCCCAACTAAAACCTCTCCAGCGCATCATCAGAGATCTACAACCTATCCTGAAAGATGATCCTTTACTCTCACAGATCTTGGGAGACAGACCTGTCCTCGCTTACAGACAACCCCCCAACCTAAAGCAAATACTCACCAGCAACCACACATCACTGAACAAAAACACTGACCCAGGAACCTATCCTTGTAACAAAGCCCGATGCCAACTCTGTCCACATATCTATTCAAGTGACATCATCATAGGGCCTAATCACATCAGCCATACCATCAGGGGCTCGTTCACCTGCACATCTACCAATGTGATATATGCCATCATGTGCCAGCAATGCCCCTCTGCCATGTACATTGGCCAAACCGGACAGTCTCTACGCAAAAGAATTAATGGACACAAATCTGACATCAGGAATCATAATACTCAAAAACCAGTGGGAGAACACTTTAACCTGTCTGGCCATTCTATGACAGACCTGCGGGTGGCTATCTTAAAACAGAAAAACTTCAAAAACAGACTCCAACGAGAGACTGCTGAGCTGGAATTGATATGCAAACTAGACACAATCAACTCAGGGCTAAACAGGGATTGGGAATGGCTGAGCCATTACAAACATTGAATCTATCTCCCCTTGTAAGTATTCTCACACTTGCTTCTTATCAAACTGTCTGTACTGGGCTATCTTGATTATCACTTCAAAAGTTTTTTTTCTCTTACTTAATTGGCCTCTCAGAGTTGGTAAGACAACTCCCACCTGTTCATGCTCTCTGTATGTGTGTATATATATCTCCTCAATATATTTCACTCTATATGCATCCGAAGAAGTGGGTTGTAGCCCACAAAAGCTTATGCTCTAATAAATTTGTTAGTCTCTAAGGTGCCACAAGTACTCCTGTTATTTTTGTCTAGGAAGGAATATGGCAGAAAGGGATCTAGGGGTTATAGTGGACCACAAGCTAAATA
>NW_020710469.1:0-7140 GCF_002925995.2 Terrapene triunguis
ACTGTGACGGGTTGGATCACAGAAACCCCCTTGGGAGCTGCCACCTGATGTGCCAAGACTACCCCTGCTTCTGTTTTCCCTGCCAGTTCAGGACTCCAGCACCCCGTCTTGCTGAGTCAGACACTCCTGTCTGGCTCTAACACAGACCAAGGGTCTGAATCACTTGTCCCAAAGCTGCAAGGTTACCCAAAAACAGCTCACAGGAGTGTGCTTGTCTTTAGCACTCAGATGCCCAACTCCCAATGGGGTCTAAACCCAGATAAATCCGTTTTACCCTGCATAAAGCTTATGCAGGGCAAACTCATAAATTGTTCGCCCTCTATAACACTGATAGAGAGATATGCACAGCTGTTTGCTCCCCCAGGTATTAATACATACTCTGAGTAAATTACTAAATAAAAAGTGATTTTATTAAATACAGACAGTAGGATTTAAGTGGTTCAAAGTAGCAACAGACAGAACAAAGTAAGTCACAAGCAAAATAAAATAAAATGCGCAAATCTATGCCTAATCAAACTAAATACAGATAATCTCACCCTCAGAGATGCTTCAGTAAGTTTTTCTCAGACTGGACACCTTCCAGGCCTGGGCACAATTCTTTCCCCTGGTACAGCTTTTGTTCCAGCTTAGGTGTTAGCTAGGGGTTTCTCCATGATGGCTCCTCTCTCCTCTCTCTTCTCTTCCACCCCTTTATATATCTTTTGCATAAGGCGGGAACCCTTTGTCTCTCTGGGTTTCCACCCCCCCTCACTGGAAAAGCACCAGGTTAAAGATGGATTCCAGTTCAGGTGACATGATTACATGTCACTGCAAGACTTCATTACTCACTTGCCAGCACACACATATACAGGGAGACTCACAGGTAAACAGCCATCTGCAGACAATGGGAGTCATTAAGATTCCAAACCATCATTAATGGCCCACACTTTACATAATTACAATAGGCCCTCAGAGTTACATTTTATATTTCTAGTTTTAGATACAAGAGTGGTACATTTATACAAATCAGATGAACATACTCAGTAGATTATGCACTTTGTAATGATACCTTACAAGAGACCTTTTGCATGAAGCATATCCCAGTTGCATTGTAGTCACTTATCAAATTTTTATAAAATTATCCCAGTTACATTATATTTACTTATTATCATGTTTTTATAAAACCATATAGACTGCACAACGTCACAGGGTTGCTCAACTTTCTTAACAGCTCTTACTCCATCTGAGACCTTCTCAAAGCTACCCACACTGGATCTTTCAAAAGGAAAGTCAGTGGATCCATTCACAACAGAAAATTTCTGGCTGTTAGGAACTGAAACTGCCTTGATTAAATCACTCTCACACCCTTCAGTTGCAGGGAACTGCTTGCACAGATTACCATGAGGATTCCTTTCCCCAGGAGCTTTTCTAAGCAGCAAATCACCCCTCACAGAAATTTTGCCCTTACCCTCTTCACCTAGGGCTTGCTCTAAAGGAACACTTCCCTGAGCAACAACAGACTTTTTCTGGGTCTTACTTACATCCAGGATCACCTTTGGCCCATCAGGCAGATTTCTACACAATCCCCTTTCAGACAAACCCATAGACTTCCTAGATAAAAGGTTAGAAACATTTCCCTTCCCTTTGCCACACACAAGTTCAGGAATCCTTTCCTTCTTGCTACAAGTTTCCACACCATCAGTAGGTAACACAACCAAATCACCTTCATGCTCTCCTTGTGCCCTGGCTAGGGTATTACCCTGATCAGACAGAGTTGCTACACCCTTCACCAACCACACATTAGCAATAGGCAAAATATAAGCACCAGAACTGTCTGGTCTCTGGGATTTTGCTAAGACACTAACTGGATGCAACTTAGTTACAGTGCCATTCTCCCCAGCAGATACAGACTTAGGACCATTCCCTTCCTGGGCTTTAGTTGAATTCAGAACCAACTCTGAGACAACTGCACTAATCTCAACCCTCACAGGCTGAAAGGCACCTTCTGTCTGCTCCACAGACAAAGAAGAGCTGGAGACACCTTTTTTACCAGACACACAGCTCGGGATTTCATTTCCCTTGTCCCAGCACACAGGGCTGTTCACAGACAACTGCTTGGAGACTGAGGTAGCTTCCTCCATAGGCAAGTCAATACCCCTGACAGATACAGGCACATTTCCTTCACTATCCGTATTCTCCACACAGGAAACAGGTAAGGTATAGGGACATCCATTTTCCACTATCCCTGCCTTCCCAAAATGCTGACTAGACAAAGCCATTAGCTCACAAGGCTGCCTTGGCTCCTCCAAACTTTTCCTGCCTTCCTCTCCTTTGTCCCAGCACACAGGGCTGATTACAGACAAAGACTGGGAGAGTGGGGCAGCTTCCTTACCAGGCACCTTGCCACTCCCAACAGATAAACTGCTCTTCTTACTACACTGAGCCACTGCCAGCAAATCACAGTTACCCTTTTCAGGTTCACCTTTACAAGCTGTACTAGCCACCAATGCATCACCCATTAAAAATCCACCCTTTCCTTCCTCAGTTAGGGCTTCCACCTGACCATCCACTTTAATCTGCTCCAGAGAAACATTTTCCTGCCCAATAAGATTTTGCTGCTCTTGATTTAACTCCAGATTCACTTCTGAGACACTAGACCGACATTCAGAAACTTCATTTACAGACAAATAGCTCTTCTCAGACAAACCTTTGGAGCAACCCTCCCCAGGCAAATCATTGCCCACAATAGACAGAGGTTTAAGATCATTCCTGTCCTGTGACTGACTACCTGGACTGAACAAAGCTTTAACATTTTCCCCAATCAAAAGATCCTTAGGCAATAGCTTCCTTACACCAGCTATAACTTCATGCTTAGTCCCATTCCATTCAAGGTGGATTCTGGCTAAAGGCACACTTACAGTAAACTCATAGAGGACTACAACATTCACACTCTGATTTGGTAAATAATCTTCCTCTTTGACAAGATCTGCTTTAACAAGAGTGATGTTAGAAGCCATAATTTGCCCCAAACAGCTTTTACCATTGACTTTTACATTCTCTGTGAATTTTTCACTACCACTCCCATACAGAGCATTGGCACAAGTTATGGAGCCACCCTCTACTGAACACACAGTAAAAGCATTTACATAAAAGGTGGCAGTGTTGGGGTACATTTGGTTACACCCAGACACTTGCTCAGAGTTATACAACATACCAACATTGTTATAAACTGGACTTTCAAGAGGATACAATTTCTGCTTTTCTTCCCTTGCTTTTTTGACTTGGAGCTGAAGTCTTTGCACTTTTGCCTCAGCTTCTAGTTCCTGCAATCGAATTTCTGCCAGTCTTTGTTCATGCTCAAGTTGCAGTTTACTTGCTGCCTTTTGCATTCCAATTGCTTCTGTGGCATCTCCTGCCTTCTGATCACTGGCCATTAACAGATTTCTCAGCTCTTGATTTGTAGCTTTCTTTCTAAAGCTTATCCCCTTTTCTGAACACAAATCTTTCAGGGCTTTCTTGTCAAGGCCCTCATATGCTCTTTGCTCAGCCATTGCAACTGTTCTTTAACCAACCAAACTCTCAATCCCAAAATTCAAATGTGGATAGCGTGGGGTTCTGACCCAAAGCTTAATTGACCTGGTTCTGTGGATCCAAGCACGACTACGCCACTGTGACAATGCGGTTCTGGCGGAACCCAACTGAGAGTGCCAACTCAGGACAAATTGCTCAAACAGGGCAGTCACAGCCCAAGGCTGGGGTTTTTTCCACCTCTAAGGCAAACCAAACCAGCCAGACTAAGAGGACTTCGGTCTCACCCCACTGGCTAACCGCAAGTCTCACAAGCAATCTCCTTAGACACTCCAGTTTCCCAGTATCACCACCAGTACCACTCGTTATGGGGACAAATGGTTGTGAAAACCAATGCCCCAGTAAAAGAAAAAGGTTCTCCTGATCCCAAAGGACCAAGCCCCAGACCCAGGTCAATATACAAATCAGATCTTACCCACAAATCACGCTGTTGCCAATCCTTTAGAATCTAAAATCTAAAGGTTTATTCATAAAAGGAAAAAGATAGAGATGAGAGCTAGAATTGGTTAAATGGTATCAATTACATACAGTAATGGCAAAGTTCTTGGTTCAGGCTTGCAGCAGCGATAGAATAAACTGCAGGTTCAAATCAAGTCTCTGGAATACATCCCCCGCTGGGATGGGTCCTCAGTCCTTTGTTCAAAGCTTCAGCTTGTAGCAAAGTTCCTCCAGAGGTAAGAAGCAGGATTGAAGACCAGATGGAGATGAGGCATCAGCCTTATATAGTCTTTTCCAGGTGTAAGAACACCTCTTTGTTCTTACTGTGGAAAATTACAGCAAAATGGAGCCTGGAGTCACATGGGCCAGTCCCTGCATACTTTGCTGAGTCTCAAGGCATATTTGCCTTCTCTCAATGGGTCCATTGTATAGCTGATGGTCCTTAATGGGCCATCAAGCAGGCTAGGCAGAGCTAACACCAGCTTGTCTGGGATGTCACCCAGCAGCATAGCATAAGTTTGAAATACAGACAGTATAGAGCCAATATTCATAACTTCAACTACCAAATTGATACACACATATAGACAGCATAATCATAACCAGTAAACCATAACCTTGTCTAAGACACCCCATTTGACCCCCTTTATACAAGATTTTGGTGCCACTACAGGACCTCGGTTGCAACAATGATCTATATGGTCCCAGATTATATCAATAACGTCACACCCCCAACGCAAAATTGATGCAGGAAGCGATGACACAAACATCACTGACTGCATCCCAAGAGCTCCCCATCCTTGGGTTTGTCTCACTACAGCTAGTATTGGGGTTAGAAGCCATATCAGTATATAACAGAAATGGTTTATCAAAGTCATGTTCAGCAACATGACTGAACCTCTTTACAAACTCAAGGTAAAACTTAGTTAGAACAATAGTGGATTAGATCTGCTCTTGCAGCATGGTTCCTGTATGTCTCATGTGATCTTGCCAGGAGCTAAAGAAAACAGCTACTTTATCCACACAAGCTCTGGCAAATGTTTGGAACCCAATTAACATTAAATCAATGTAGATATTAATGATGTTCATAGTACAGGAATCTTGGCATTTAGCCGTGAAAGCAATATGGTAGTGTGCCTCAGTTTCCCTTTTCCATACAGCACATTAGGTCTGGAATGTCTTTTCCCCTGTGTAAAGTTCCAATACTGTTTACAGGCATTAACTGTGAAACATCAGTATAACAAGGCCTTTTAACATAAAGTGTGTTCTCATGTATTCCTTTTAACATGTTCAAGGGATTTTCCAACAGATTAGGAACATTGTACATTCTTACAGTTCTTGGTAATAGCAACACATTAGTTACAAAATCACCATTAGCAATAACAACAAATCCATTGCAAGTGTCCATCTACAATCATGGTTGTCATGCCACAGCTTTGGCTCAATACCATTGGAGTTTGGGCATTTTAGGGTTAACCTGTTGCTTCCCTTTGCAAAATTCAGTTTTCTCTTTCCTCCTTGTCCTGCAGGATCAAACCCTGATTTCTCTTGCTTAACAGAATTCACTGGCTGATGAGGTGGGCTCTCTGTGCTAACAGCTATTAGCAAGTCCTTCCTCTCCCAGCCAGGCAAGTAATTTGCATTACCACAGACAGGAGCCAGTCCACCAGTTTTTATATTCGTAACTGCTATCATTTCCAAGGCTGGACTCTGTCTTAAAGAGATACCACACAAATCCAAAGAGTCTGAGGGTGAGAGTTTGCCTGCTCTCCCCTGCATCCTCAAGCATTTAGCCATAAAACTATTCTGCTTTGAAACACCAATAACCAAATCTGTCCTCAGACCCTGAAGCACAGACTGCTCACTTAAAGAATTAGAATGGAGACATTCCTGTTCCAACACCATTGTCTTCCCAACAAGCTGGCCAAACACAGCCACTTGGTTATAGGGTACTGTGACGGGTTGGATCACAGAAACCCCCTTGGGAGCTGCCACCTGATGTGCCAAGACTACCCCTGCTTCTGTTTTCCCTGCCAGTTCAGGACTCCAGCACCCCGTCTTGCTGAGTCAGACACTCCTGTCTGGCTCTAACACAGACCAAGGGTCTGAATCACTTGTCCCAAAGCTGCAAGGTTACCCAAAAACAGCTCACAGGAGTGTGCTTGTCTTTAGCACTCAGATGCCCAACTCCCAATGGGGTCTAAACCCAGATAAATCCGTTTTACCCTGCATAAAGCTTATGCAGGGCAAACTCATAAATTGTTCGCCCTCTATAACACTGATAGAGAGATATGCACAGCTGTTTGCTCCCCCAGGTATTAATACATACTCTGAGTAAATTACTAAATAAAAAGTGATTTTATTAAATACAGACAGTAGGATTTAAGTGGTTCAAAGTAGCAACAGACAGAACAAAGTAAGTCACAAGCAAAATAAAATAAAATGCGCAAATCTATGCCTAATCAAACTAAATACAGATAATCTCACCCTCAGAGATGCTTCAGTAAGTTTTTCTCAGACTGGACACCTTCCAGGCCTGGGCACAATTCTTTCCCCTGGTACAGCTTTTGTTCCAGCTTAGGTGTTAGCTAGGGGTTTCTCCATGATGGCTCCTCTCTCCTCTCTCTTCTCTTCCACCCCTTTATATATCTTTTGCATAAGGCGGGAACCCTTTGTCTCTCTGGGTTTCCACCCCCCCTCACTGGAAAAGCACCAGGTTAAAGATGGATTCCAGTTCAGGTGACATGATTACATGTCACTGCAAGACTTCATTACTCACTTGCCAGCACACACATATACAGGGAGACTCACAGGTAAACAGCCATCTGCAGACAATGGGAGTCATTAAGATTCCAAACCATCATTAATGGCCCACACTTTACATAATTACAATAGGCCCTCAGAGTTACATTTTATATTTCTAGTTTTAGATACAAGAGTGGTACATTTATACAAATCAGATGAACATACTCAGTAGATTATGCACTTTGTAATGATACCTTACAAGAGACCTTTTGCATGAAGCATATCCCAGTTGCATTGTAGTCACTTATCAAATTTTTATAAAATTATCCCAGTTACATTATATTTACTTATTATCATGTTTTTATAAAACCATATAGACTGCACAACGTCACA
>NW_020710470.1:0-5161 GCF_002925995.2 Terrapene triunguis
CCCTACATTTGAACCCTAAAGTTCAAAGTGGGGATCCAGCCTTGACATGGTGGCATAGCGGTGGAGATCGTTTTAACCCAAAAGCCAGTAAGAGATTTTTTTTTCCTTCTAGCTGCTTGGAGAGCAGAGCTGAAGGTAGATGCATATCTTATCTCTCCTTGCCTGAAGGCAGAGGTGTTAAGTTTTTTTTAACGAGGTCCTTTGTTAAGAGAAGGGTTCAAAGGGAGCAAACTTTGACTAACTGGTAAAGGTAATCTACAGGCTGAAGTGTTTTTTTTTCTTTTTACATCCTCGGGAGTAGCTTGTTAGAAAGTCTCTGTTAACTCAGCAGCAGCCAGAGCTAAGTACACATCCCAGTCTCAGTCAACTGCAGAGGGTGTGACCCAGCACAAGAAAACAGGAAAATGACTGCCAAAGAACTAACTAAAAATATAGAACTGGCCAGACTAGAAGCAGAAGAAAACGAGAGAAAACATCAGAGACTGCTTGAAATTAAAAAACTCGAGGCAGAGCAGCATGAAAGAGAAGAAAAAGCCAAACAGGAGGCCCATGAAAGAGAAGAAAAAGCCAAACAGGAGGCCCACAAGAGAGAGATGGAACTGGAAGCAGCAAGGACTAGGCAGAATGCAGCAGACCATCCTAACAACTCCTCTCCAGGTACCACTTCCCATCCCAGGAAATTCCCCACCTACAAGGCAGGCGATGATACTGAGGCCTTCTTAGAAAATTTTGAAAGGGCCTGCCTTGGATACAACATCCCTCTAACCCAGTACATGGTAGAGCTGAGACCACAGCTCAGTGGACCCTTAGCAGAGGTGGCGGCTGAAATGCCTAAGGAACACATGAACAGTTATGAACTTTTTAAAAACAAGGCCAGACTCAGAATGGGGCTAACACCCGAGCATGCCCGTCGGCGGTTCAGAGCCCTAAGGTGGAAACCCGATGTGTCATTTACCCGACATGCCTACCACATTGGGAAAAATTGGGATGCCTGGATATCAGGAGCAAATGTTAAATCTACGGAAGAGTTGCCCTTCCTATTGCAAATGGAGCAGTTTTTAGAGGGTGTTCCTGAGGAAATAGAAAGATACATCCTAGATGGGAAGCCCAAAACTGTAACCGAGGCGGGGGAGATTGGAGCCAAATGGGTGGAGGTGACAGAAAAGAAAAAAGCTAGTAGCAGTTGGAGCGAATATCAGAAGGGGCAAGCCGAAACCAAACCTTATCACCGGGGACAATCCAAGGCCCCAACCACATCCCAAGGGAAACCCCAGACGCCTTCTCACCCCACCCCACCAGTCTCCACCAACCAACATCGCCCCGGTGATACCTTAGCAGGGCGATGTTTTAAATGTAATGAACTGGGGCATATAAAGGCTCACTGCCCCAAGAACCCCAACCGATTACAGTTCATTACACCCCAGTCACACCAAAGATCCCCAGACCCAGATGCCTCTCTCATACCCTCGGAGCGAAGGGAAACCTTGAGAGTGGGCGGAAAGAAGGTTATCGCTTGGAGGGACACTGGGGCACAAGTGTCAACTATCCACCAATCCCTAGTGGACCCCAAACTCATCAACCCGGAGGCTACAGTGACAATTCAACCCTTCGTGTCACAGTCTGTAACCTTGCCTACAGCCCAGTTGCATGTCCAGTACAAGGGCTGGGCAGGAATGTGGACTTTTGCAGTCTATGACAATTATCCCATCCCCATGCTGCTGGGGGAAGACTTGGCCAACCATGTGAAGCTAGCCAAGAGGGTGGGAATAGTCACCCGCAGCCAGGCTAAGCAAGCTTTCACCCCCATCCCTGTTCCTGAGCCGTCCACCAGAGCCCCGTCGGTGTTACCGGAGACCCAAACACAGGTGGTGGAACCGGATCCCCTGCCAACGACTGCAACAGCCGTAGTGGATCCAATCCCAGAGACCCAGCCAAAGCCAGTCCCGGAACCGGAACTGACAACGCAACCAGCACCAGAACCATTGCCAGCACTGAGTCCAGCGCTTGCAAACCCGTCTACAACTCCAATGCCAGAGGGCACCAGCGAGCCTGAACTGGCGGAAGCAGCAGATAACCCTACCCAAGAGGCTCAGCCAGAGCCTGAAATACCACATAGTGCACCAGAGGACAGCGGTTCACAGTCAATGGAAACAGCCCCAGCACCTGCATCGCTTCCAGAGGGACCAAGCCCCAGTCCACAGTCCAAGGAGGAACTGATGTCTCCAGCATCAAGGGAACAGTTCCAGGCCGAGCAGGAAGCAGATGACAGCCTCCAGAAAGCTTGGGCGGCGGCGCGGAGCACCCCACCGCCTCTCAGCTCTTCTAACCGATCCCGGTTTGTTGTAGAAAAAGGACTTTTATACAAGGAGACTCTTTCTGGTGGGCACCAGGAAGACTGGCATCCTCAAAGACAGTTGGTAGTTCCCACTAAGTATCGGGTAAAGCTCTTGAGCTTAGCCCATGATCATCCCAGTGGCCATTCTGGGGTGAACAGAACCAAAGACCGGTTGGGGAAGTCCTTCCACTGGGAGGGAATGGGCAAGGACGTTGCTAATTATGTCCGGTCTTGTGAGGTGTGCCAACGAGTGGGAAAGCCCCAAGACCAGGTTAAAGCCCCTCTCCAGCCACTACCCATAATTGAGGTCCCATTTCAGCGAGTAGCTGTGGATATTCTGGGTCCTTTCCCAAAGAAGACACCCAGAGGAAAGCAGTACGTACTGACTTTCATGGATTTTGCTACCCGATGGCCGGAAGCTGTACCCTTAAGCAACACCAAGACTAAAAGTGTGTGCCAGGCATTAGCAGACATTTTTGCCAGGGTAGGTTGGCCCTCCGACATCCTTACAGATTCGGGAACTAATTTCCTGGCAGGGAACATGAAAAACCTGTGGGAAGCTCATGGGGTGAATCACTTGGTTGCCACCCCTCATCACCATCAAACCAATGGTCTGGTGGAGAGGTTTAATGGAACTTTGGGGGCCATGATACGTAAATTCATAAATGAACACTCCAATGATTGGGACCTAGTGTTGCAGCAGTTGCTTTTTGCCTACAGGGCTGTACCACATCCCAGTTTAGGGTTTTCACCATTTGAACTTGTGTATGGCCGCGAGGTTAAGGGGCCATTACAATTGGTGAAGCAGCAATGGGAGGGGTTTACGCCTTCTCCAGGAACTAACATTCTAGACTTTGTAAGCAACCTACAAAACACCCTCCGACACTCTTTAGCCCTTGCTAAAGAAAACCTAAAGGATGCTCAGGAAGAGCAAAAGGCCTGGTATGATAAACATTCCAGAGAACGGTCCTTCAAAGTAGGAGACCAAGTCATGGTCTTAAAGGCGCTCCAGGCCCATAAAATGGAAGCGTCGTGGGAAGGACCATTCACGGTCCAGGAGCGCCTAGGAGCTGTTAACTATCTCATAGCCTCCCCCACCTCCAACATAAAGCCTAAGGTATACCATGTTAATTCTCTTAAGCCCTTTTATTCCAGAGAATTAAACGTTTGCCAGTTTACAGCCCAGGAAACAGATGACGCGGAGTGGCCGGCAGGTGTCTACTACGAAGGAAAAAGGAATGGTGGCGTGGAAGAGGTGAACCTCTCCACGACCCTGGGACGTCTGCAGCGACAGCAGATCAAGGAGCTGTGCACAAGCTTTGCACCGATTTTCTCAGCCACTCCAGGACGGACCGAACGGGCATACCACTCCATTGACACAGGTAATGCTCACCCAATTAGAACCCCATCCTACCGGGAGTCACCTCATGCCCAAGCTGCTATACAAAGGGAGATCCAGGACATGCTACAGATGGGTATAATCCGCCCCTCTAACAGTGCATGGGCATCTCCAGTGGTTCTAGTTCCCAAACCAGATGGGGAAATACGCTTTTGCGTGGACTACCGTAAGCTAAATGCTGTAACTCGTCCTGACAACTATCCAATGCCACGCACAGATGAGCTATTGGAAAAATTGGGACATGCCCAATTCATCTCTACTTTAGACTTAACCAAAGGGTACTGGCAAGTACCACTAGATGAACCCGCTAAGGAAAGGTCAGCCTTCGTCACCCAAGCAGGGGTGTACGAATTCAATGTACTCCCTTTCGGGTTGCGAAATGCACCCGCCACCTTCCAAAGACTTGTAGATGGTCTCCTAGCGGGATTGGGAGAATCTGCAGTTGCCTACCTCGATGATGTGGCCATTTTTTCTGATTCATGGACAGAACACCTGGAGCACCTGGGAAAAGTCTTCGAGCGCATCCGACAGGCAGGACTAACTGTTAAGGCTAAAAAGTGTCAAATAGGCCAAAACAGAGTGACGTACCTGGGGCACCAGGTGGGTCAAGGAACTATAAATCCCCTACAGGCCAAAGTGGATGCTATCCAAAAGTGGCCGGTTCCAAAGTCAAAGAAACAGGTCCAATCCTTCTTAGGCTTGGCCGGATATTATAGGCGATTTGTACCACACTACAGCCAAATCGCCGCCCCGCTGACAGACCTAACCAGAAAGAAACAGCCAAATGCAGTTCAGTGGACTGATGAGTGTCAAAAGGCCTTTAACCAGCTTAAGGCAACACTCATGTCTGACCCTGTGCTAAGGGCCCCAGACTTTGACAAACCGTTCCTAGTAACCACAGATGCTTCCGAGAGAGGCGTGGGAGCAGTTTTAATGCAGGAAGGACCGGATCAAGAATTCCATCCTGTCGTGTTTCTCAGCAAAAAACTGTCTGAGAGGGAAAGCCACTGGTCAATCAGCGAAAAAGAATGCTACGCCATTGTGTACGCGCTGGAAAAGCTACGCCCATATGTTTGGGGACGGCGTTTCCAACTACAAACAGACCATGCTGCGCTACAGTGGCTTCATACCGCCAAGGGAAATAACAAAAAACTTCTTCGGTGGAGTTTAGCTCTCCAAGATTTTGATTTTGAAATACAACACATTTCGGGAGCTTCTAACAAAGTGGCTGATGCACTCTCCCGGGAAAGTTTCCCAGAGTTAACTGGTTAACAATTGTTCTTGGAATGAAACATTGTTAGTTTATATATAATCAGTAGTATGTCTTATTAACTCTGTTTTCTCCTAGAACTCCAGGAAGAAATCACAGCCAGTGTGGAACCGAACGTCCAACACTATCTGTGATTTGGGGGGCGTGTCATAACTAT
>NW_020710471.1:0-2110 GCF_002925995.2 Terrapene triunguis
GATAGATAGATAGATAGATAGATAGATAGATAGATAGATAGAGGGGGTGTACGGGGATAGATAGATAGATAGATAGATAGATAGATGGGGTGTATGGAGATAGATAGATAGATGGAGGTGCTGGGATGGTGGATGGCTGCCAGGCAAACAGTGGCACCCGGTATTAATGTGATGGGAGCGTGTGCAATGCATGCGAGTGAGGCAGGAGCAGAGGGCGTCCCTGTACTTTGATTTCCTTCCCCAAACTTGACCCTCTGACCGAGCGGCTCACATTGCTCTGAGCCAAATTGCCTTGCTGGGCAGATGCCAGGCACTGCCCCTGCCCCGTGCTCGGGAACAGCCGAGAGGACGGGGCTGTGATAGTGGATCAGACGTTCCCTGTTTGCCAGAGAGGCTGGGACGAGAGAGAGCGAGAGATGACATGAAAAACACCTTTATTCCCATAAAAATCGCATTCAAAACGATGAAAAATGCTCTAAAATTACACTCTATACCCCCAAAAGATGGGAGTAAACTAAAGCACAACATGGCTTCAGTGAACATTAAACGTGGCTCACTAAAGCAGCAACATCAAAGTTCACCCGAACAATTGTTAACGGACCAAAAAGTGTCCAGGTTACACGTCAATTTATACAAGGGGTAATGGACCCACAACCGGGCCTGGCACGTCCCATCCCTATACCCCGAGGCCGGGCTGTTCTGGTGAGATTTCGAAATGGCTAGTTTTGCCTGACCCAGCAAAAAGGGAACCAGGCAGGCAAATGGCCAGATGCGAGCTCTGTATCTCAATCCGCGAAGGGCTGAAAAGCGGCTGCGATAAACAAAAAGAGGAATCAGGCCTGAGCAACGTAGGTGTCGAAAGCCGGCTAGAAAGGGAACGTGGCGCAGACACCTCCGGGGTGAGAGGGGGCATGCAGCGATAAGTTGCTGCCATGTTATGCAGGACAGAGCAGCCGGAGGAGGAGGTTTGTACATCACCCGAGCTGGGGACAGAGAGTCACCCAGGGGCATCCTCCAGGCTGTATCAGGGCGATCAGAGAGGGTGGCAAACTGCCCCACACGCTGTAGACCTGCTTCTTGATTTCCTTCCAGGAAAGCAGTCTGCCTGGTTGCACAAGGATCGTCCACAGACGGGGAGAAGCTAGCTAGTGAGGGGGACAAAGGGATGCCCCCTAGAAGAACAACTCCTGCAATAACTGCCTGCAAATATTCAGCAGCCCACTGAACGGGAATGGTGGCAGTAACTGTTTAAAAAAACAGTTAATATCCCTCTGAATCCGGTGCAAAAGGCCCAGGAGAGGGTCCAGCCATGCTAGCCGGTGCCCCGACTCTGAGGTCACAAGATGGTTGGCAATCCAAACCTGTCCCAGAAAGAAAGAAAGAAAGAAAGAAAGAAAGAAAGAAAAGTGAGTGTGTTTGGAGATTAGATAGATAGAGGGGTGTATGGGGTTAGATAGATATTTAGATAGAGGGGGTGTATGGGGTTAGATCGATAGATAGATAGATAGATAGATAGATAGAGGCGGTGTATGGGGATAGATAGATATTTAGATAGAGGGGGTGTATTGGGTTAGATCGATAGATAGATAGAAAGAGGCGGTGTATGGGGATAGATAGATATTTAGATAGAGGGGGTGTATGGGGTTAGATAGATAGATAGATAGATAGAAAGAGGTGGTGTATGGGGATAGATAGATATTTAGATAGAGGGGGTGTATGGGGTTAGATCGATAGATAGATAGATAGATAGATAGATAGAGGCGGTGTATGGGGATAGATAGATATTTAGATAGAGGTGGTGTATGGGGTTAGATCGATAGATAGATAGATAGCTAGATAGATAGAGGCGGTGTATGGGGATAGATAGACGGTGTGCTGGGGGAGGGGGCGTAGCAGAGGTGAGCTGGGGTGGGGAGCCCTGCGGCAGCTCCCTCCCCCCCGCCCTGAGGCACCCCGCGGCAGCTCCCCACCCCCCCAGCCTGGGGAGCCGTGCGGCAGCTCCCCACCCCAGCTCACCTCTGCTCCACCTCCTCCCCGAGCACGCCGCCCCCGCTCTAATTCTCCTCCCAGGCTTGCGGCGCCAAACAGCTGATTGGCGCTGCAAGCCTGG
>NW_020710472.1:0-2518 GCF_002925995.2 Terrapene triunguis
GGGACTAGGAGCCAGGATGCTTGGGTTCTGTTCCCAGCTCTGGGAGGCGTCTAGTGGTTAGAGAGTGGGGGAGCTGGGAGCCAGGACTCCTGGGTTCTATCCCTGCTCTGGGAGGGGCGTGGGGGCTAGTGGTTAGAGCAGGGTGGTGGAGGGGGGAGAGGTGCTGGGAGCCAGAACTCCTGGGTTCTGTTACCTCCAAAGCTCCCGCACAGTTCGGGCACCGTCTTCCAAACAATATTCCCACAGGGACCCTGCCAGCTGGTCTGGGAAGCATCCCATCCGACAGCTCCATATCTCACGTCCTTCAGCACTCACACCATGGCCACTTCATGACAGGCCCTCTGCCATTGACACGGCCCATCTGGCCATTCCTGCAGGGCTAGAGACATCTGCAGCTGGCTGGGCCTCAGCGTGACCAGACGGCAGGTGAGTTTAACGCCTAAGTAAACCCCCCAGTCAGAGTGAAACTCACCAGCCAGGTAAGAGAGTGGCCCAGAACCGCTGGATCTGCGGGCATGTTAGCCTTGTCACTCGGGAGGTGAAATTTGCCACTCGAACACGTCGCTAGCAAAGAGCCCCATCAAACTCCAGGGCCTCCTCTGTGCAGCTCGCTCCTCCATCCCAAAGGGCTGGACTTTGGGGGCGCCGCTTGGGCCCAAATCCCCAGAATTTCTGAGTCTCACCCAGTGCTGGGGGGCTGAGGTAACCCTGAGTAACTTCACTTTGGCACCATGGAAGGAGAGAGAGAGACGTGGGGCAAGAGGGAACATAAGAACGGCCCTACTGGGTCAGACCAAAGGTCCATCTAGCCAGGATCCTGTTTTCTGACAGTGGTCAATGCCAGGTGCCCCAGAGGGAATGAACAGAACAGGGAATCATCAAATGATCCATCCCCGTCGCCCATTCCCAGCTTCTAGCAAACAGAGGCTAGGGACACCATCCCTGCCCATCCTGGCTAATAGCCATTGATGGACCTATCCTCCATGAATTTAGTTCTTTTTTTAACCCTGTTATGGTCTTGGCCTTCACAACATCCTCTGGCAAGGAGTTCCACAGGTTGACTGTGCGTTGTGTGAAGAAATACTTCCTTTTATTTGTTTTAAACCTGCTGTCTGGGAGTGAGAAAGAAAGAAAGAAAGAAAAAAAGAAAGAAAGAAAGAAAGAAAGAAAAGTGAGTGTGTTTAGAGAATAGATAGATAGATAGATAGATAGAGCGGGAGGATGGGGATAGATAGATAGATAGATGGGGTGTATGGGTATAGATAGATAGATAGATAGATAGATAGATAGATAGATAGATAGGGTATATGGGGATAGATAGATAGATAGATAGATAGATAGATAGATAGATAGATAGAGGGGGTGTATGTAGATAGATAGATAGATGGAGGTGCTGGGATGGTGGATGGCTGCCAGGCAAACAGTGGCACCTGGTATTAATGTGATGGGAGCGTGTGCAATGCATGCGAGTGAGGCAGGAGCAGAGGGCGTCCCTGTACTTTGATTTCCTTCCCCAAACTTGACCCTCTGACCGAGCGGCTCACATTGCTCTGAGCCAAATTGCCTTGCTGGGCAGATGCCAGGCACTGCCCCTGCCCCGTGCTCGGGAACAGCCGAGAGGACGGGGCTGTGATAGTGGATCAGACGTTCCCTGTTTGCCAGAGAGGCTGGGACGAGAGAGAGCGAGAGATGACATGAAAAACACCTTTATTCCCATAAAAATCGCATTCAAAATGATTAAAAATGCTCTAAAATTACACTCTATACCCCCAAAAGATAGGAGTAAACTAAAGCACAACATGGCTTCAGTGAACATTAAACGTGGCTCACTAAAGCAGCAACATCAAAGTTCACCCGAACAATTGTTAACGGACCAAAAAGTGTCCAGGTTACACGTCAATTTATAAAAGGGGTAATGGACCCACAACCGGGCCTGGCACGTCCCATCCCTATACCCCGAGGCTGGGCTGTTCTGGTGAGATTTCGAAATGGCTAGTTTTGCCTGACCCAGCAAAAAGGGAACCGGGCAGGCAAATGGCCAGATGCGAGCTCTGTATCTCAATCTGCGAAGGGCTGAAAAGCGGCTGCGATAAACAAAAAGAGGAATCAGGCCTGAGCAACGTAGGTGTCGAAAGCGGGCTAGAAAGGGAACGTGGCGCAGACACCTCCGGGGTGAGAGGGGGCATGCAGCGATAAGTTGCTGCCATGTTATGCAGGACAGAGCAGCCGTAGGAGGAGGTTTGTACATCACCCGAGCTGGGGACAGAGAGTCACCCAGGGGCATCCTCCAGGCTGTATCAGGGCCATCAGAGAGGGTGGCAAACTGCCCCACACGCTGTAGACCTGCTTCTTGATAGACAGAGGGGGTGTATGGGGATAGATAGACGTGCTGGGGGAGGGGGCGTAGCAGAGGTGAGCTGGGGTGGGGAGCCCTGCGGCAGCTCCCTCCCCCCCGCCCTGAGGCACCCCGCGGCAGCTCCCCACCCCCCCAGCCTGGGGAGCCGTGCGGCAGCTCCCC
>NW_020710473.1:0-1271 GCF_002925995.2 Terrapene triunguis
GGGACTAGGAGCCAGGATGCTTGGGTTCTGTTCCCAGCTCTGGGAGGGTTCTAGTGGTTAGAGAGTGGGGGAGCTGGGAGCCAGGACTTCTGGGTTCTATCCCTGCTCTGGGAGGGGCGTGGGAGCTAGTGGTTAGAGCAGGGTGGTGGAGGGGGGAGAGGTGCTGGGAGCCAGAACTCCTGGGTTCTGTTACCTCCAAAGCTCCCGCACAGTTCGGGCACCGTCTTCCAAACAATATTCCCACAGGGACCCTGCCAGCTGGTCTGGGAAGCATCCCATCCGACAGCCCCATATCTCACGTCCTTCAGCACTCACACCATGGCCACTTCATGACAGGCCCTCTGCCATTGACACGGCCCGGCTGTGTCCTGCAGGGCTGGAGACATCTGCAGCTGGCTGGGCCTCAGCGTGACCAGACGGCAGGTGAGTTTAACGCCTAAGTAAACCCCCCAGTCAGAGTGAAACTCACCAGCCAGGTAAGAGAGTGGCCCAGAACCGCTGGATCTGCGGGCATGTTAGCCTTGTCACTCGGGAGGTGAAATGTGCCACTCGAACACGTCGCTAGCAAAGACCCCCATCAAACTCCAGGGCCTCCTCTGTGCAGCTCGCTCCTCCATCCCAAAGGGCTGGACTTTGGGGCCGCCGCTTGGGCCCAAATCCCCAGAATTTCTGAGTCTCACTCAGTGCTGGGGGGCTGAGGTACCCCTGAGTAACTTCACTTTGGCACCATGGAAGGAGAGAGAGAGAGACGTGGGGCAAGAGGGAACATAAGAACGGCCCTACTGGGTCAGACCAAAGGTCCATCTAGCCAGGATCCTGTTTTCTGACAGTGGTCAATGCCAGGTGCCCCAGAGGGAATGAACAGAACAGGGAATCATCAAATGATCCATCCCCGTCGCCCATTCCCAGCTTCTGGCAAACAGAGGCTAGGGACACCATCCCTGCCCATCCTGGCTAATAGCCATTGATGGACCTATCCTCCATGAATTTAGTTCTTTTTTTAACCCTGTTATGGTCTTGGCCTTCACAACATCCTCTGGCAAGGAGTTCCACAGGTTGACTGTGCGTTGTGTGAAGAAATACTTCCTTTTATTTGTTTTAAACCTGCTGTCTAGGAGTGAGAAAGAAAGAAAGAAAGAAAGAAAGAAAGAAAGAAAGAAAGAAAGAAAGAAAGAAAAGTGAGTGTGTTTAGAGAATAGATAGATAGATAGATAGATAGATAGATAGATAGATAGATAGAGGGGGTGTATGGGGATAGATAGATAGATAGA
>NW_020710474.1:0-6982 GCF_002925995.2 Terrapene triunguis
CTCATATCATTTCCTGTCTCACACGTCTCTGCTCCCTGGTTGGCCAGTGGCTGGAAGTTCTGACTCAGGCTCAGGATGTGTGTGTCTATGCAGCTGTCTCAGACAGATCCCCAGCCAGATGAGTAGCTACCCAATGGTTCCCCATTTGCTCTTTATTGTTGGTCTGTCCCCCTTGGGTAAGTGAAAGCTTTTTAATTAAGCAAAAGCACATGAAGGAGTCTATGGATCTGTTCATTTTTAGAGACAGTAGAGATGTGCCAGATCATCTTTCTTATTGCCTCCATCCCTAGCCCCTGTGGGGTGGTTTCCAGTGTTATATTCTCCAACACTTTTTACAGTGAGATTATAAAATGAAGGGGGCAATAAGGCTTCCATCCCATCCTATGCTGAGATCGCCCTCACCTTTGGTAATGTTTCCTGATCACGAGCCAGAAATTTCCCCATTTCTCCAATTTAATTTAAACTCTCATCTCATTTTATTTCTGTTTCCTCACAGGATGGGCCGTCCTTCAGTCCCCAGACATGGTGGTCAGTCAGGGACAGACACTAGCACTGAACTGCTCCCAAAAATCAACCACTTACACCTACATGTACTGGTACAAACAGGCTGTGGGGAAGGATGCAAGGCTGCAGCTGGTGTTGTTTTCTATTGAAGACTCCGGGAGTGCAAAACCAGAGAACCCATTTGAAGATCACTTCCAGAGCAATGGGACAAAAAACTATGTCCTGTCTCTGTATGCTGAGAGTGCCCAGGTGCAAGACTCAGGCACCTATTATTGTGCTAAGCAAGATCACACAATGACTCAACTGCCGAAAGTGCTTAGCATAAACCTCCCAGCAAAGGGAAAGGACTTCCCTTCCCCCACAGCCATGCACAGCCCTACCTCCTGCATAAGATGCACTCCATCTTGCTCTAACACCTCTCTCCCCTGTCCCTATGTACAGGGCCGGCTCTGGCTTTTTTGCCGCCCCAGGCAAAAAAGCCTCGGTCCCCCCGTCCGCCCCCCCCCTCCCCCGGGCGGCGAGAGCGGGGGGAGGGCGCGGGGGGGGAGGGCGGCCAGAGCGCCGGGGGAGGGCGGCGAGCCCGGCTGTGGCCCCGCTCTCCCCGGCGGCCGGAGCGCCGTGCCGCCCCCCTCCAGGTGCCGCCCCAAGCACCAGCTTGGGTGCCTGGTGCCTGGAGCCGGCCCTGCCTATGTATCCTCCTCTCCATTCCCTATCTTCTTTTCTGCCTCTCTCCTCCTCTTTTTCTGAACCTTTCCTTTTTCCTTCTTCTCTCCTACTAAGGCTATAGCTACACTATAGCTTCTGTCAGCGTAACTTATGTCTCTCAGCGGCTGAGTAAATCACCTCCCTGAGCAACATAAGTTACACTGCTGTGAGTGCCGGCGTGGACAACCGCCCTCTAGGACTAGGGTAGTTAAGCTGACAGGAGAGCTCTCTCCAGGTCAGCTTAGAGAGGCTACAATAGAGACCTTGCAGTGGCAGAGGTGCATCGGTGCAGCTGCGCCGCTGTAAACTCTCTAGTGTAGCCGTCTGTGACGAAGTTTGGGATTTTTGTAGTGTTTTACATGAATAGTGTGTGCACCTCAGTTTCCCCGTGTGCTGCATGTTTAACAAGGTGGTGGGAGAGGGTTTGTTGTTGCAGAGGACCAGCTGTGACCTCACCTAGCAGCCAGGACCCCCGGACAACGGCCTGGAGATGGGGTATCCTAACAACTGGTGACCTGGTGACTAAGAGGCCCACCCCAGTTTGGCAGTCAGCTGGTTCTGGCCAGTGGGAGGTCGATGGGCTGAGGAGAGAGGAATCCAGTGACGT
This sequence comes from Terrapene triunguis, assembly GCF_002925995.2. Lineage (NCBI taxonomy): Eukaryota > Metazoa > Chordata > Testudines > Emydidae > Terrapene > Terrapene triunguis. The sequence goes on from NW_020710474.1 coordinate 1,817, forward strand.
CACCAACAGTGGCGTAGCCAGGTTCTAACATCAGGGGGAGCGAACACATAAAAAAAGGTGCCACCCGACATATCAAATTACTAATTACATACTTTTAAATTCGTTATACATATTTATTTGTACTTAAAATAAAAACACAAGAATGATCCAGCCATGGAAGGGTTTGCACAGCCAGCATTTCACAGGAGAACTTTAGATTATACTTAGATATACTTTAGATTCTAGAAAGTAAATCACAGAATACAGTAGTTTGTAATTGTCACCCCTCGCCCCCGGAGCAGAGCGGCGGCTCGGCTGTGGCAGAGTCATTCCCCGGGCTGCTGCTGCTCGCGGAGAAAAGATGCTGCTGAAGCGAGACCATGAGAAAAAAACACACACACCCCCTTTTCCTTCCTTCTCCACCTCCTCCGCTGGCACCAGCTGGGCTTCAGAGCCACCAGGAGCTCTGCCCACCAGATTGTGGCTTTTGTGCTGTTCTGTCGAGGTCTCCTTGGATGTCCTGATGTGAGAAAACTGAAAGCTTGGAAGCCGTGTTAACAAGTCTATTGTAGTGCTGCACGCTTGGTTTCCAGCCAATGGTTCCCTTATTTCTTGGCGGCATATTAATTATTATTAATAACAAGTCCAGTAGGGCCTAGAAGCCTCACGTGAAGTCAGGGCCCCGCTGTGCTACAAGCTGTACATGTAGAGTACAAAGAGTTTACAGAGGGTGGACGAAAGGAAGTATCCCCATGATTTGGGGTATGTTTACACTGGAAAAGGGAGGTGTAATTTCCGGCTTGTGTAGACATACCCGTGCTAGCACTGATCAAGCTGGTGTGCTAAAAATAGAAATGGAGCCACAGTGGTGCAAGGAGCTAGCCATCCTGAGTGTGATCCCACCTGAGACCCTTGATAAGCACTCAGGTGACTAGCCCCTCCTGGTGCTCATGCCGTTACACTTCTATTTTTAGTACTCTAGTTTGATCCGAGCTAGCACGAGTATGTCTCCTCCAGCTGGGCATGATGCCTCCAGCTCCAATGTAGACGTACCTACAGATGGAGAACAGAGGCATAGTCAGACTAAGTGACTTGTTCAAAGTCACCCAGAGAGTCACTGGCAGAGCTGGGAATTGAACGCATGTCTCCTGCTTCCATACAGATGGAAGGTCACCTGGAAGTCTCAGGACAGTAATAGGCTGATTAGGCCTCAGCTGGAGTATTGTGTCCAGTTCTGGGCACCACATTTCAGGAAGGATGTGGACAAATTGGAGAAAGTCCAGAGAAGAGCAACAAAAATGATTCAAGATCTAGAAAACATGAGCTATGAGGGAAGATCGAAAACATTGGGTTTGTTTAGTCTGGAAAAGAGAAGACTGAGAGGGGACATGAGAACAGTTTTCAAGTACATAAAAGGTAGTTACAAGGAGGAGAGAGAAAAATTGTTCTTCTTAACCTCTGAGGATAGGACAAGAAGCAATGGGCTTACATTGCAGCAAGTGAGGTTTAGGTTGGATATTAGGAAAAAGTTCCTAACTGTCAGGGTGGGTAAGCACTGGAATAAATTGCCTAGGGAGGTTATGGAATCATCGTCACTGGAGAATTTTAATAAAGGTTAGACAAACACCTGTCAGGGATGGTCTAGATAATACTTAGCCCTGCCACAAGTGCAGGGGACTGGACTAGAAGACCTCCTGAGGTCCCTTCCAGTCCTATGATTCTACTGTTGTAAATGTCCTGTGTCCCATGAGCATGAGCCATTAAAGAGCTGCATGCTAATGTAGTGCATTGTGATGGTGTCACATAATGACTGTGCCACAGGACACACAATAGTGTCCTGCAGTGAGGCATCATCACAACTAAAGATACAAACAATGCAAAACAGTATCATGGTGCCCTGCAAAACAGTATCATGGTGCCCTGGCTATTGTGCCAGCAGGATACCAGTACTTGCCATTGATGCACTTCATGCGTTGTGCTTTATAGAATACATACGTACAGACAGAGAGACCATTCATCCCAGCCTGAAATGCAGCTGCTTCTGGGGTGGAACTTGGCAGCCAATTTGCACCACAACAGTGTGACAGAGGCGACAAAGTTAAAAAATGTCTCCTCCTGTCACAACTGCTGGGGCAAGATGGGTTAGCAGGATGCAATCGCTCACACTGGCCAGGACAGGAGGGTTAAGCAGTGAGGAAGTGGACTCTTTAGTGATCACACATGGTCAGGACGTTGGTTTTAAGCTTCCTCTGAGAGATGGTGGCACAGTGTCCCCTGAGCATCATGCTTCGGCGCTGATTCAATACTGACTCTGAGGGAAGGTCTTGGCTTCCTGCATCACCAGCCCAGCAAGAGCTCACCCAGGACAGTGCAGGAGGTGTTTGCCTTCCCCGCCGCGCGGCCGCCTCACTCTGCATGGAGCTGCCGGGGCTGGGAGCCAACAGGGCTGCTGCTCCTCAGCCCCCCCCGCTGCGCTGCCGCCCCTTCCCCTCCCGGCAGAGCCCACCCCTGCCTGGGCAGTGTGCACCAAGCGAGGCTCGGCTTAGTGAGCCGGGCAGCTGCGGGCGGGGGGGAGCCTCCTCCTCCTTGGGGAGCCAGGCAACTAGCCGATGCCGCCTGCAGCCCCGGAGCGAGCGAACAAGCCGGGTTGGGGATGCAGGGGGGCGGTGCAGAGCTCAGAGCCACCCGGCGGCCGCATGCAAAACCCGGCTCCGGACTCCGAGTCCGGAGCACAGTGCTGGCTGCGCGGAAAGGCGCCACTTTTAGAAAATGTGCTCAGGGGAAGCGGCTGCTTCCCCTGCACCCTCCCAGCTACGCTACTGCTCACCAACCAGTTCCAGTCAGAGGGGAAAAAAGGATGGAAGAGAGAGGCTCCCAGCGACCTGTTTACCTGGGATGGAAGACAAAGGACAGGGAGGAGCTGTTGGGGCCAGCGATATCGGATGCCCAGCTGGAAAGCGCAGGTTCCCTGGACTCGGGAGAGAGAGCAGGCAGAGCCCACCTGGATGCAGGAGACACTTAGATATACTGTGCTGAGGGAGGCCAGAACTGAGGGCCCTGAGAGTTTCCTAGGCTGTGTTCAGATGTTGAATAAACCCTTCAGTATTACGCTGGCTGAAAGTCGCATCGGTCTAGAGAACATGGTTGCATTATTCCCGCTGGGAATGGAGGCCTCGGGGATCTAGAGTGAGTGGACTCCCTGAGGGGGCCCATGGCGAGAGACAGGCATGCTAAGGCTCAGAGAGTTGCGGTTCCAGGAGGTGGAGGGACATAAACCAAAAGAAAGAGTGGACTTGCGAGAAGGGCTCTAACACTGAAGGGAGTTCCCCCCAGGGACCGTATGGGGTCAAGAGTGGGCACGACCTGTGGGTCTGTGACACTGTGCCCTACATCTTCTTCTGTTCTTCCGGTTCTCTCTCCTTCTCTTTCTTCACCCTCCCGGTGTTCTTTTCTCCTTCTTGTCTCTATCCCATACAGTCATTTTTCATTTATTTTTCTTTCCCCCTTTTCTCTCCTCTTCTCTCACACCTTCCCTTCCCCATTCTCCCTGTCGCCTCATTCACTCCTCCCTCTCATTCTCCTCCCTTCAATGGAATGAAATTGGGCAACGGGAGCCATTTCAAGCTGGATGTAGGAGACCTTTCCATCCTTCTGTGCTCTTCTGCTTTCTCCCCTCTGTTCTCTCCCCTCACTTCCCCTCTTTTATCCCATTCCTCCCTTCCCCTCCTTATTTCTACACCTCTACTCTCTCATTCCCCATAGTCTCTCCCCCTTTACAAATTAAGGGCCTGGTCTCAAGGCTGTTTCCCGGTGACATCTGTGAACCCCAAAGTCATTTTTTCCCTGGAGCACAACAATTCCAGCCCCAGGGACAGCACCACTGACTTCTGCCTTGCAGGGAGCCATAGTGCAGGAGACAAGAGGGCCACAATATGACCCCCGGTCTGCCAGCCTGCTTGGTCAGAGACTCCTCCTTTCAATTCTGTCTCTCTTCATTAAGGCCAATACTGAGCTGGGGACACATATTTCAGATTAGAAAGCAGGATAATTTTCTAACAATGAGCTTCGTAGACTGTTGAATTGTGCCACTCCACCACTAACAACCAGCAGAGGAAGCTAGTATGGGCCTTAGCACCTCGGACATATTCCTCCCATCAGGGGGCAGTGGTGTATAGACACACAAGCCAGGCCATGACCAGATGGGTTCTGCAGGGTTCAGTAATAAAAATAACCCCCCTGTACTCTCTGCTGACACTGGCAGGCTTATGGGACCAAGAATAGGACATGCAGCCTTTCACCCCAGGTCACAGATTTGATTTCACCCAGGTTGGGAGTTACTGACTCTGGGGGCTATTCAGGGCTTTGGTCATATTCCATGTGCCCGGCCCTGGGGGCCCCTGTCATTGGGGGGGCCCATGCCAGGGAACCCTGTGTTTTACTGTAAATCCGCCTCTGCTCCTGAGGTCTCTTCCAACCTTAATCTTCTATGATTCTATGATTCTATGAAATACTCAGGTGACTTGGGGATGAGTGCGCACAAACACCTCTGCTGTGTAACACGTCTGAGAGAGCTGCCCATACAGTGTTATTTCTGCTATAACAGTACATCCTTGTGAGCTCAGGAATGATGTCTTTGCATTGGGGTACATGGTGCTGGAAATACAATGGAGAGTTACAGACAATCAAAAACCTTGCAACTCTGGGCCACAGGTGTGTGGAGCAGCAGCTATAGTTGTGACAGGGTCTGGGGTGTGGTTGGAGAATTCAAAGAGTCACCTTCATATAGCAATGCAGGGCTTGAAATATTGCTGTGATCAGAGAGCTGTCTGCTGCAGCTAAGAGCAGGCCCTGGTCTGTGCTGTCAGGTGAATATAAAGTTATAAATGAAGGAACATATTTGTTTAGCACAAGTTTTTCTTGAGTTCATGTGGAGAACACAACACTATAGGTTCCAGTCCAGCTCTGGCAGAGAGTAAAGCCATTCCCATCTGCTGACGATTCAGTACCTGTGAGAAATGAATGGGCAGATCTCAATAGCACAAAAAATGATGACCCCACATGATTGTGTGTATAGTGGGAGTATCGAGAGTAGAGTGTTACCCAGAGGAAGAGACAAAAAACTGAATCTAAGTATCTCACTGTTTGGTTCTCATGATGCCTCTTTTCTCCAGCTTTCAGTTCACTCAC
>NW_020710475.1:0-4867 GCF_002925995.2 Terrapene triunguis
GTTTGGTTCTCATGATGCCTCTTTTCTCCAGCTTTCAGTTCACTCACCGAATTGAAAAAAAAAAAGAGACACAAAATGCACCTACCCTTCAGAAATACACCCCACACTTACAAGTAATATCCCACGCACAGCTGCACAAGGGTCATATCTCCTGCTAATTACAATTTTGCCATTTAATATCCTCATTCAGCCTAGCCCACCCCAGTACAAAATTCTCTCTCATTCTTTCCTCCTCCTGTTCAGGTTTTTTTCTTTTCTTCTCTCTCTCTCTCATATCATTTCCTGTCTCACATGTCTCTGCTCCCTGGTTGGCCAGTGGCTGGAAGTTCTGACTCAGGCTCAGGATGTGTGTGTCTATGCAGCTGTCTCAGACAGATCCCCAGCCAGATGAGTAGCTACCCAATGGTTCCCCATTTGCTCTTTATTGTTGGTCTGTCCCCCTTGGGTAAGTGAAAGCTTTTTAATTAAGCAAAAGCACAGAAAGGATTCTATGGATCTGTTCATTTTTAGAGACAATAGAGATGCGACAGACCATCTTTAACATTGCTCCCATCCCTAGCCCCTGCAGGGTGGTTTCCAGTGTTATATTCTCCAACACTTTCTACCGTGAGATTATAAAATGAAGGGGGCAATAAGGCTTCCACCCCTTTCCATGCGGAGATCGCCCTCACCTTTGGGAATGTTTCCTGATCACGAGCCAGAAATACCCCCATTTCTCCAATATAATCCCATTAAACTCTCATCTCATTTTATTTCTGTTTCCTCACAGGATGGGCCGTCCTTCAGTCCCCAGACATGGTGGTCAGTCAGGGACAGCCACTAGCACTGAACTGCTCCCAAAAATCAACAAGTTTCACCTACATGTACTGGTACAAACAGGCCATGGGAAAGGATACAAGGCTGCAGCTGGTTGTGTTTTCTACGGAAGGCTCCAGTGAAAATATTGAGAAGCCATTTGAAAGTCACTTCCAGAGCAGTAGGACAAAAAACAATGTCCTTTCTCTGTCTGCAGAGAGTGCCCAGGTGCAAGACTCAGGCACATATTACTGTGCTAAGCAAGATCACACAGTGACTCAACTGCCGAAAGTGCTTAGCATAAACCTCCCAGCAAAGGGAAAGGACTTCCCTTCCCCCACCCCCATGCACAGCTCTGCCTCCTGCATAAGATGCACTCCATCTTGCTCTAACACCTTTCTCCCCTGTCCCTATGTATCCTCCTCTCCATTCCCTATCTTCTCTTCTGCCCAGGGCTGGCTCCCGCTTTTTTGCCACCCCAAGCAGGAAAGGGAAAAAAACCAAAAAACGATTGCGTTGCCGCCGAAGTGCCGCTGAAGAGCAAGAGAGGGTTGAAGGACCCGCCGTCGAATTGCCGCCGAAGACTGAAGCGAAGCGACTGAATTGAAGGACCCGCCGCCAAATTGCTGTCGCAGACCCAGACATGCCGCCACTTTCTATTGGCCGTCCCAGGCACCTGTTTCCTTCGCTGGTGCCTGGAGCCAGCCCCGATTCTTCCTCTCTCCTCCTCTTTTTCTGAACCTTTCCTTGTTCCTTCTTCTCTCCTACTAGGGCTATGTCTACACTATAGCTTATGTCAGCGTAACTTATGTCTCTCAGGGGGCTGAGTAAATCACCGCTCTGAGCAACATAAGCTATACTGTCGTAAGTGCCGGCGTGGACCACCACTCTCTAGGACTATAGTAGTTAAGCTGATGGGAGAGCTCTCACTTGGTCAGCTTAGAGAGGCTACATTAAAGAGCTTACAGTGGCACAGGTGCATCAGTGCAGCTGCGCCGCTGTAAACTCTCTAGTTTAGCTCTGTGTGATGAAGTTGGGGATTTTTGTAGTGTTTTACATGAATAGCGTATGTCTCAGTTTCCCTGTTTGTTGCATGTTTAACAAGGTGGTGGGAGTGGGTTTGTAATTGCAGAGGACCAGCTGTGACCTCGCCTAGCAGCTGGGACCCCTGGACAATGGCCGGGAGATAGGGAACACTAACTACTGGTAACCTGGTGACGAAGAGGCCCACCCCAGTTTGGCAGTCAGCTGGTTCTGGCCAGTGGGAGGTCGATGAGCTGAGGAGAGCCCGGTGACCTGACCAACCAGTTCCAGCCAGAGGGGAACAATGGCCAGAAGAGAGAGCGCTCCGGTGACCTGTTTACCTGGGATGGAAGACAAAGTACAGGGGAGGAGCTTTTGGGGCCGGTGATATCGGATGCCCAGGTGGAAATTGCAGGGTCGCTGGACTGGAGAGAGAGAGTAGGCAAAGCCAATCTGGATTCAGGGGTGACTTAGATGAACTGTGCTGAGGGAGGCCAGGCCTGAGGGCCCTGAGAGTTTCCTATTCTGTGTTCAGACACTCAATAAACCCTCCTGTTTTAAGCTGGCTGAGAGTCGCACCGGTCTAGAGAACAGGGTTGCATGGTTCCCTCTGGGAGTGGAGGCCCCAGGGATCCAGAGCGAGTGGACTTCCTGAGGGGGACCATGGCCAGAAATAGGCATGCTAAGGCTCAGAGAGGTGCGGTGCCAAGAGGCGGTGGGGCTTAACCCCCAAGAGAGAGTGGGCCCTCAAGAAGAAATGTCACACTGAAGGGGGTTCCCATCAGGGACCATACGGAGCCAAGAGTGGGCACGACCTGTGAGTCCGTGACACCATGCCCTAAATCTTCTGTTCTTCCGGTCCTCTCTCCTTCTTCTCTCTCTTCACCCTCCCGGTGTCCTTTTTCTCCTTCTTGTCTCTATCCCATACACTCACTTTTCATTTCTTTTTCTTTCCCCCTTTTCTCTCTACTCTCACACCTTCCCTTCCCCATTCTCCCTGTTGCTTCATTCACTCCTCTCTCTCTTTCTCCTCCCTTCAATGGAATGAAATTGGGCAATGGGAGCCATTTCAAGTGGATGTAGGAGACCTTTCCTTCCTTCTGTGCTCTTCTGCTTTCTCCCCTCTGTTCCCTCCCCTCACTTCCCCTCTTTTATCCCATTCCTCCCTTCTCCTCCTTATTTCTACACCTCTACTCTCTCATTCCCCATCGTCTCTCCCCCTTTACAAATTAAGGGCCTGGTCTCAAGACTGTTTCCCGGTGACATCTGTGAACCCCAAAGTCATTTTTTCCCTGGAGCACAACAATTCCAGCCCCAGGGACAGCACCACTGACTTCTGCCTTGCAGGGAGCCATAGTGCAGGAGACAAGAGGGCCACAATATGACCCCCGGTCTGTCAGCCTGCTTGGTCAGAGACTCCTCCTTTCAATTCTGTCTCTCTTCATTAAGGCCAATACTGAGCTGGGGACACGTATTTCGGATTAGAAAGCAGGATAATTTTCTAACAATGAGCTTCGTAGACTGTTGAATTGTGCCACTCCACCACTAACAACCAGCAGAGGAAGCTAGTATGGGCCTTAGCAGCTCGGACATATTCCTCCCATCAGGGGGCAGTGGTGTATAGACACACAAGCCAGGCCATGACCAGATGGGTTCTGCAGGGTTCAGTAATAAAAATAACCCTTCTGTACTCTCTGCTGACACTGGCAGGCTTATGGGACCAAGAATAGGACATGCAGCCTTTCACCCCAGGTCACAGGTTTGATTTCACCCAGGTTGGGAGTTACTGACTCTGGGGGCTATTCAGGGCTTTGGTCATATCCCATGTGCCCGGCCCTGGGGGCCCCTGTCATTGGGGGGGCCCGTGCCAGGGAACCCTGTGTTTTAAGGTAAATCTGCCTCTGTTCCTGAGATCTGTTCCAACCCTAATCTTCTATGATTCTATGAAATGCTCAGCTGACTTGGGGATGAGTGCGCACAAACACCACTGCTGTGTATCACGTCTGAGAGAGCTGCCTATACAGTGTTATTTCTGCTACAACAGTACACCCTTGTGAGCTCAGGAATGATGTCTTTCCATTGCGGCACATGGTGCTGGAAATACAATGACCAATTATAGATAATCAAAAACCTTGCAACTCTCGGCCACAGGTGTGTGGAGCAGCAGCTATAGTTGTGACAGGGTCTGGGGTGTGGTTGGAGAATTCAAAGAGTCACCTTCATATAGCAATGCAGGGCTTGAAATACTGTTGTGATCAGAGAGCCGTCTGCTGCAGCTAAGAGCAGGTCTTGGTTTGTGCAGTCGGGTGAATGTAAAGTTATAAATGAAGGAACATATTTGTTTAGCACAAGATTTTCTTGTGTTCATGTGGCGAACAACACAACACGTTCCAGTCCAGCTCTGGGAGAGAGTAAAGCCATTCCTATCTGCTGACGATTCAGTACCTGTGAGAAATGAATGGGCAGATCTCAATGGCACAAAAAATGATGACCCCACATGTTTGTGTGTACAGTGGGAGTATCGAGAGGAGAGTGTTACCCTGAGGAGGAGACAAAAAACTGAAGCTAAGTATATCACCGTCTGGTTTCTCATAATGCCTCTTTTCTCCAGCTTTCAGTTCACTCACTGAATTGAAAAAAAAAGACACAAAATGCACCTACCCTTCACCTTTCACCAAGGGTGGCCCTGAGGAAATATCCTTGATGGAAACATCCTACAGGTCTGAGTGGGTCAGTAACACGGAGCTCGGGTTGGAGATAAAGTAATATCCCACACACATCTGCACAAGGATCATATCTCCTGCTAATTACAATCCTCTCACTGTTCAATAACTCCCGTCCAGCTCAACTGTTGTGCCATTTAATATCCTCATTCTGCCTAGCCCCCCACAGTACAAAATTCTTTCTCATTCTTTCGTCCTCCTAACAAGGTTTTTTTCTTTTCTTCTCTCTCTCTCATATCATTTCCTTTCTCACACGTCTCTGCTCCCTGGTTGGCCAGTGGCTGGAAGTTCTGACTCAGGCTCAGGCTGTGTGTGTCTGCAGCTGT
>NW_020710476.1:0-1493 GCF_002925995.2 Terrapene triunguis
TTCTTTAAAAAAGCACAGGGAAAAGCTATGAGAAAACTCTGCAGCTATTTCATAGCCAGAATTAGTTGTGCAATTTGATAAACTGAAATAATTTACATTTTAAGTGACTATCTCAACAAAACGAATGAGGTTTTATCACACTCTTAATAAGATTGGCCCTTCTGAGAAGTTGTACAATCAGGTAGGTTAACTTTTCTTCAAAATGACTCCATATATTCCCTAATATATACTGTTTATTACTTGATCAGATTGTTAATAATGCAAAGATTAAATAATCCTGTGACAATTTGTTTTACTCTTTATGTAAGCACTACTTTACATGTACATTCAAAATTATTTACATTCCAATACTTTTCAGATAATTTTCCTAGCAATATAATTTGAGATTTGTACAGCATGTTGAATTAGTAATTTGTTTCTTTTGCGATTATGTTTTATTCAAGAACACTGGGCCCGATCCCGTTCTCAGAGATGTGCGAGGGAGATTTGTAACAAATGACTTCCTGTATTTAGAATACCAGAAGAGACTTACTGTGCCACACCTAGCTGTCATCAGTCTGCCTGTTAACGTTACAGTTTTCTACCTCTGACAGTGGGGCCGAATCTTTTTGTTTCTGTTACTTTAAAGGGAAAAAAGGGAATTTATTTCCACAATCAGTCAATCCAGAAAATTGCATCATATTCTCCTTCAGAAATGAGGGGGAATTAAGCATGTGCCTAAAGCAGATCATGAGCTCAAGTGTACTGCTGAATAGGGATTTTACCACATAATAAAAAGAGGCATATTTATACATTGGTTGACAGATCTTCCCTCCAATGGCTGTTCACACAGCAGGAGAAGATTTCCTGCGGAAATCTATAGGACCAAAGTTAGTCAAAACTGGAATTATTGTTGTTAAATAGTACTTTGTGTTTTGTTTGAACTATTTTATGGACTTTTCCATTTTTAAACAAATTTAAACAAACAAAATTGTTTTCTGTTTTTTTTGTTTGGGTTTTTTTATACAATTTTAATTGTTTATATTCATAGAATCATAGAATATCAGGGTTGGAAGGGACCTCAGGAGGTCATCTAGTCCAACCCCCTGCTCAAAGCAGGACCTAATCCCAACTAAATCATCCCAGCCAGGGTTTTGTCAAGCTTGACCTTAAAAACCTCTGCTTCACCACCCTCCTAGTGAAAAAGTTTTTCCTAATATCCAATCTAAACCTCCCCCACTGCAACTTGAGACCGTTACTCCTTGTTCTGTCATCTGGTACCACTGAGAACAGTCTAGATCCATCCTCTTTGGAACCCCCTTTCAGGTAGTTGAAAGCAGCTATCAAATCCCCCCTCATTCTTCTCTTCTGCAGACTAAACAATCCCAGTTCCCTCAGCCTCTCCTCATAAGTCATGTGCTCCAGGCCCCTAATCATTTTTGTTGTCCTTCACTGGACTCTTTCCAATTTTACAGTCCTTTCACCCTTACTCAAAAGATTGCATTCAGCACTGT
>NW_020710477.1:0-1304 GCF_002925995.2 Terrapene triunguis
GGAGACCAGCACTTCACACCAGTTACTGTCTCTCTCCTCTCTGGTGAGTTACAATGTCAGACAGGCTCACAATACAACCACTCAAACAGCACCTTACAGTACAGGCCACAGATGCAGTACGTGAGATTAATGCAGGCAGCAACTCACAAGAGTTCAGTAAAGTCTAAACACCAAAAACATTCTTCTCACCCATATCCTATTTTACCAGCACTCACAGGGGGGCAGGCGGATCCCAGCCACACATTTGTCAGCATTCAGTTGAGACATGGGGACCTTGGCATGAGCTGCCAGCGGCTCTGCCTGTGTCGCACCCACTCCATGCACCTCCCGGACCCGCAGCGCAGTGCCCAGAGCGTTAGCGTGCCCCCCAAGGGGCCCATCAACAACCTCACCCCAAAACCCTACAGTAGCTTCTTGTCCCCCTGCTCCTTCTGGCATGGGGAGCTCTCCATGGATCCAAGACGCCCTGTTTGCCCTGGGCGCTGGCTTGAGGCTGGGGCTCAGGGATGGGGGTGTGGGCTGGACGTGGGGTGGGAGCTTGCGGCTCCTGGAGGGGACTCTCGCTCCTCGAGGCTGCGTTCGCCTGGCGGAGTTGAAGAAGGGGCTGTTCCCCCAGGGAGGGGGGTGTCCGGGTTACAGCTGGGGCTGCCTGCCCCTTGTTCCCTGCCTGCGCCCCAGCCCGCTGGCACGTTGCGCTGCCCCACTAGGGCGAGGGCGGAGTGAGCCCCTGGGAGCCATTGGCGTACACTGGATTGCAGCGGGCACTGCTGGTGCGCTGGCTGGGCCCTGTCTCCTGGGCTCGGCTCCCCATCTCTGGGGGTGGGGCTAAGGCACTGGCCATGCCCAGGAGGCCTGAGTAAGGGGAGGGGTCCCAGGATGGGGGGGGCCCAAGGAGCAGCCCTGGTTGGAGCAATACACACCCCGAGAAGGAGGAGAACCAGCTGGCCCCACTGCAGGGAACCTGGCAACCACCCGCCAGAGACACGGGGCTCCCGGTGCCAGGGGGCCCGTCAGGGCATGGCCAGGAGCCCGGCTGCCCATAGACTGGAGGAGCCCTGTGACCGTGCCCTGCTTGGGCAGGTGAGTGCAAGCGGTCACAGCGGCGCTCCACACCCAGCAGGGGCCTAGCCAGGCGGGTCAGAGGCAGGGCTGTGCCCAGGGTGCCCCCTGCAAGGAGGTGTGCGGGGAGACCACGACAAGCCACGGGTGAGCGGCCCTCCCCTGCTACCTCCAGAGGCTCTGGCACACAGCGAGCCAGGGGAGAGCGCCCCCTACTGAGCCCCTCCCCGCTCCCTGCAGCACTG
>NW_020710478.1:0-1427 GCF_002925995.2 Terrapene triunguis
GGAGACCAGCACTTCACACCAGTTACTGTCTCTCTCCTCTCTGGTGAATTACAATGTCAGACAGGCTTGTGACGAAGTGGGGGGTTTTCTTGTTTTCTGGGGGGTTTTCCCGTGACAAGGCTCACAATACAACCACTCAAACAGCACCTTACAGTACAGGCCATAGATGCAGTACGTGAGATTAACGCAGGCAGCAACTCACAAGAGTTCAGTAAAGTCTAAACACCAAACACATTCTTCTCACCCATATCCTATTTTACCAGCACTCACAGGGGGGCAGGCGGATCCCAGCTACATATCTGTCAGCATTCAGTTGAGACATGGGGACCTTGGCATGAGCTGGCAGTGGCTCTGCCTGTGTCGCACCCACTCCATGCACCTCCCGGACCCGCAGCGCAGTGCCCAGAGCGTTAGCATGCCCCCCAAAGGGGCCCATCAACAACCTCACCCCAAAACCCTACACTAGCTTCTTGTCCCCCTGCTCCTTCTGGTGTGGGGAGCTCTCCATGGATCCAAGACGCCCTGTCTGCCCTGGGCGACGGCTTGTGGCTGGGGCTCAGGGATGGGGGTGTGGGCTGGACGTGGGTTGGGGGCTTGTGGCTCCTGGAGGGGACTCTCGCTCCTCGAGGCTGCGTTCGCCTGGCGGAGTTGAAGAAGGAGCTGTTCCCCCAGGGAGGGGGGTGTCAAGGTTACAGCTGGGGCTGCCTGCCCCTTGTTCCCTGCCTGCGCCCCAGCCCGCTGGGACGTTGCGCTGCCCCGCTAGGGTGAGGGCGGAGTGAGCCCCTGGGAGCCATTGGCGTACACTGGATTGCAGCGGGCACTGCCGGTGCGCTGGCTGGGCCCTGTCTCCTGGGCTCGGCTCCGCATCTCTGGGGGTGGGGCTAAGGCACTGGCCATGCCCAGGAGGTCTGAGTAAGGGGAGGGGTCCCAGGATGGGGGGGGCCCAAGGAGCAGCCCTGGTTGGAGCAATACACACCCCGAGAAGGAGGAGAACCAGCTGGCCCCACTGCAGGGAACCTGGCAACCACCCGCCAGAGACACGAGGCTCCCGGTGCCAGGGGGCCCGTCAGGGCATAGCCAGGAGCCCGGCTGCCCATAGACTGAAGGAGCCCTGTGACCGTGCCCTGCTTGGGCAGGTGAGTGCAAGCGGGCACAGCGGCGCTCCACACCCAGCAGGGGTCTAGCCAGGCGGGTCAGAGGCAGAGCTGTGCCCAGGGTGCCCCTTGCAAGAGGTGTGCGGGGAGACCACGACAAGCCACGGGTGAGCGGCCCTCCCCTGCTACCTCCAGAGGCTCTGGCGCACAGCGAGCCAGGGGAGAGCGCCCCCTACTGAGCCCCTCCCCACTCCCTGCAGCACTGCGCCCCCTAGCACCATGCTGGGCACTGGGGAGAGCGCCCCCTACTGAGCCCCTCCCCGCTCCCTGCAG
>NW_020710479.1:0-7617 GCF_002925995.2 Terrapene triunguis
CTAGGTACTTCTGAAAATCCCTATAGGCACCTATCTACAAATTTAGGCACCTAAATACCTTCAAAATCTAACCCCAAATCAATCTCCAAAGGTCACTGGATTCTTTCCTTTGTCTATGAAACAATAATCTGGAGCTACATGACTGAAATTGCCTTTGGTTCAATATAGGACATGTCTATTGATCTTAAGGACATGATGCAAAGATGTTGGTTCCCTGAGCTTTAGAGAAGTGCAGAAGATGCTGAGCTTGGGGTATTTGAGGGATGATAAAGTGTTTTTGTTTGCATATGTTACATTTGTCTGACATACAACTGCCAAGCTATGAATAGCTTTTTAAGAGTGGCATGTTTAATGCATACAAATAGGTGCTTAGAACACAGGACAAGTGAGTTTTAAAAAGTTATAAATCCAAAGAAATAAATATATAAACACAAAAATTATCTTGATTTTTATTTTTACATGAGAGCTCCAAGGAATAGAATTTTTACTTAAATATTTGGAAAGGTATTTTTGGTTGATGCTGTTGTATTTTAAACAACTCATTAGTTTTCTGTTTAGAAAGAAAGAAAGAAAGAAAGAAAGAAGATTTTTTTAATAGTAAGGTCTGAGGATTTGAAGTAGTCATTAGAATGAGTGTGAGATATACCTCCTCTGCAATGATATTATTATAAAAACTTGTTGGAAAAGCAAGTTCAATGACATGCGCTGCTTAACACTTAATGACAGGTACTGCGAATATCTGACGAGCATCTAAAATATGGAACTTCAGATAATTTGTCCTCTGAGAATTAACAGAGGAATTCGTACAGAAAAGATGTTGAGCAAATGCAAAATGACTTTTCTTCCTCAACAACAAATACTTCCAGCAAAGAAATTGGGCAGAAAATAGAACATTCTGTGGAGATATAATAATTAGCTAGAACTAGTTGGATTCAAATCCACATCGCACATTACCTCCATGTCATTGTATATTTTACTTGGGTGTTGGCAGCATCCTGAACTGGTTACTGTGAGCAGAGAAAGGGTGCTAACATTGTTGAGTTCAGAGGGATGTTTTGCAGAGATTAAAATGTATGGAAAGTACTTTAGGACCGTTAGATCTAAAATATGCTTTCTTTATATCAAGCAAAACACACGTCTTTGAAAATAAAAAGCTGTATCCTATAATATTTCAAATGGGCAGTTTCAGTGTTCTGCACCTTCTTCTCCTTGAAGGAATTGTCTCTTAATCCTCCCATCTGCCTATTTTTCTCTTTCTATCCGACCTATTCATCAGTCTGTCTAACATGCTACATATCTACCCATCTATACAGGCAGGTACACCACAACCACTATGAAGATATATAAAAGCCATACATATTCATAAACTGAACACAGAGAGCACTGTAGTCGCTTCTTTCCCCTTTCCCTATTTTAGGAGAGGTTGTCATTTTCTTTGTTTTGCTTCTTAAACATCTGATTTCAGGCGGGTTACTGACAGACTGAAGAAGTGGAGATTCTATCTTTGGGAGGCTCTGAGCATCCCAACCAATTCCAGAGGCAAGTTCTACAGCCATGTCCCAGTTCCCGAGAAAGCTGTCTCTCCTGCTCCCGGATATCTCATTCTGGAGGTTGAACGTTCTATCACTGATGTGAATAATTCCTTTGTGTTCTTCCTGGAGATTGTGGGGATAGACTCATTGATAGTCTCTGGCTGTTTTGTGCCATTCTGGTGATACAGAGCAGCTGTAGGGTACAGTCTGGTCATTCACAACTGCCCCATGTCACTGGAGCGCCACTCTGTCTACACTGTAATTGGAGGTATGATTTCAGCATCAGTAGACATATTCACGCTAGCTTTGATCTGTCTAGCTCAGGTACCAGCAGCAGTGCCCTGTGAGTAATTACCCAGTGTCCTAGGTGGACTTGTATAGCCCACGCTGCTATTGGTACCCAAGATTGAAGCTAGTTGAGGTATGCCTACATGTGTTCCAATCAGACCCCTCATTTGCAGAGCAGACATACCTGAAGTAGCTGGAGGTTACCAGCGAATATAGCACACGATTCCTAACTTGTTGTCTTAAGCTAAAGAAGTTAGTCACCCCTTCCTTTGCAATTTAAACTCGGGGTGCGAGTCACTGGATACATCCCAGATGCTTTGTGCCTCTCTGATCAGATAGATCAACAGTGAACACAATTTAACAGGGCAGTTAAGCTGAGGATACAGCAGCTGCTTTGTCTCTCTGAGATCGTGCAAAGAAGTGACAGTGTCCCCAATGCAGCGAAGGGCTGAGGGTCAGAAGCATTCCAGCTCATGCTTAAGTCAGTGGAAGTTTGGCTACTGGTATATAAAATGATACAGTGTTCAAAGGTTATACAAATGCCAAGTTATTTATTAGTATTATTTAATCTCTTTTGAAGTAAACACCCAGATACTATACTTGATTAACCCTATAGAACTAAGATCCCGTTTTATCAATCTAGATTCTCGTATCACTCCCATTGCCATAGGATCTGAGTGCCTCACAAGCATAAATTGTTACTCATCCCCCATTGACTGCAGTGATAGCAAAATCTGGTCCTTAATGCCATGGTAGATAGAGTGATATGGTCAACAATTCATCAGCTTTGAGAGAGAGAGAGAGATGCACACTGTGGGATAGATAGATCGTGTTTGGGAATTGCATATATATATTCATGGGAAAATGTTGTAGCAGAAGCCCTGATCTCCTTTGCTGATTCCAGTATTTCTGAGACACCAGCTAATATCTGGAGACCTGCTTGAAATATTTGAGACAAATAAGTTTATTAACCCCAAAATGCAATTTTGATCAACCTTGAAATAATTTGCACACTGGACATGCATTTGCCAAATGGTTTCCCAGTAGTAGTAGTAGTAGTACTATTACTAATAATAAGACGTTAATAAATCATGCCAGATTCACAAGGGGATTTAGGCATCACACTCAAAATAGGGGAGGAGGAGATAGTGAGGGCCCTCTTATAACCGTACAATCATCAGGCCAAAAAGAGTCAGTAGAAAGTTGGCTTTGTACCTTTTGTGGTTAGGTGAGTATTTAGGCTGTTGTAGACTTAAGTTCAAGTCCCTGCACCAGTGGCTGTTTAATTTGTTATACGATTTTGAACAGCATTAACGGGAAATATTAAGAACACCCCTACCCCCTTCAGGCAGTACCCCATTGTCCTGTGGTTACTCAGGAAGGGGAAGACTTAAGTTCAAATCTTTCTTCCAAAGCAGATTTTAACATGAGTCTGTTCTATCCCAGGTGAGTGCTTCTCCCCTGAGCTAAAGGACACTTAAGGAATCTTACTCTGGTATTTATAACTTGGGTATCTTCTGGTCACCTTATCTAGGCCAAGGTTTCGAAAGCAGCCTAAGAGATTTATGCCCACTAACCCCTTTGAATTAAGGTGTTTTACTCCCTTAGGTTTCTTTGAAAAATCCAGCCCTAGCAACTAGGTATTTTTCACCAGAGAAAAGCAGTCAGGCTTCAGGGAACCTGCTCCCCATTCCCCCCCCCCCCCCACTGCATTCCAGAAGGCCGCCTTCACCTCCTTGTTTCTTATTGTGTAAATCAAAGGGTTCAGCAAGGGGGTCAAGACTGCATTTAGCCCGGACACCACGTTGTTCAAAGGAACAGCTTCCTTAGATTTTGTGAATTTAGCCCAAAATGTTTTGCATCTAACAAAATGTTTCCTTTGAGCCAAACAGGAATTGTGACAACTTTTTAAATTCTCCACTAATTCCGAACAGGTTCAGATTTGGCCAAACCACCCTGCCTGATTCTTTGGAACGACCACTGAACTGAACTCCCACCTCCAAACGACTGCGCCTTTTGCTGTCCCTGCGAGTCGCGACTCAAAGGAGGAAGGAGACAATGTGCAAGAAAAATACTGCAACAGTGAAGGAGTTAATTCTCCGGGACTTCCCCCTTGGGCATGGTTTTCACATTGTGTTCTTCTCGGTCATTTTACTCATGTACATCCTGACCATTGTAGGAAACGGCCTTATTGTGATCACCGTGAGAACCAGTCACAAGCTGCACACTCCAATGTTCTTTTTCCTGAGCAACCTCTCATTCCTGGAGAGCTGGTACACCACCGCCATGGTGCCCAAAATGCGAGAGACCTTTGTAGCAGTTGAGACAAAAATTTACATGTACTGATGCCTCATTCAGACTTTCTTCCATTTCTTCCTGGGCAGCACGGAGTTCTTCATCCTGGCTGTGATGTCCTTCAACCGCTATTTGGCCATATGCAAACCCTTGCTATGCGCCACAGTCATGACCAGCAAGATCTGCCTCCAAGTGTCTGTGGGGCTTGTTTCGGGGGATTCCTGGATATATTATTCCAAAGTCTTCTGATCTTCCAGCTGCCCTTACGTGACTCTAACATTAGCAACTATTTCTACTGTGACATTGGGCCGGTCTTAAAAATAGCCTGCACTGATACCTGCCTCATTGAGTTGCTGGGATTCTTGGCTGCAGTCACAGTTATTCTCAGTTCCTTGATGTTCACCATTGTTTCCTACAACTGTATAATATCCACCATCCTGTGCATCCCCTCCGCAACAGGGTTCCAGAAGAGATTTTCTACCTGCACTTCCCATCTGACTGTAGTCTCAATACTCTACGGGGCTGTTCTGTTTATGTACCTGAGGCCCGGTGTGCATTCCTCATTCAGTCTCAACAAGGTAGTGTCAATGTTAAATACCATCTTGTGCCCTTGCTGAACCCTTTGATTTACACAATAAGAAAGAAGGAGGTGAAGGCGGCCTTCTGGAATGCGGTGAGCAAAAAAGGGGGTTTCCTGAAGCCTGGCTGCTTTTCTCTGGTGGAAAAAAACCGAGTTGCTAGGGCTTGAATTTTCAAAGAAGACTAAGGGAATTAAGCACATTAATTCAAAGGGGTTAGTGTGCATAAATCTCTTAAGCTGCTTTGAAAATCCCAGCTTACATGAGGTGACCAAGAGATACCCAAGTTATAAATACCAGAATAAGATTCACTTGCTGTGCAGAAGGCCAGCAAATATTAATCAAACCAATGCATCCTCCTACACAGCCAGTGCTGAGGATTTAAGTGAGACAAAGAACCCTACAGATCAGCGGGGCAGCACAAGGCCTGTGTATCACAGTCATCAGCAGGAGTTGAACCCTCAATGCTAAAAGCCTGAACTTTTGCTACTGCCTTACCTGAAGCTGTTATCATCTTAGGTTGACTAACCACTAGAATGGGATAAACATTAGAGTTGGTTGGGAAATTTTCAATTAAACATTTTTTTCCATTGGGTAATGCCAATTCATCAGAACCAAAACATTCTGTGACAACACCTTTGTTCCGATGAAACTTTCCCAGGAAGGTTTCTGACATCAGAAGTTCTCCCAAGCCAATGGCTCATCGGGCTGACTCAGTTAAGGCACATCAGTTTCATAGCTAATGGTACACAGGGGAGCAATGGAGCCAGCATCATGTCAACCAGCCTTTGAATGCCCAAACCGAATGGATCAGGTACCCATTTTGCAGATGGGTAAACCGGACATGGCATTTCATTATGAGATCAAGCGAGACTCAACCCCATGACCTTCAGGACTGCAGTCAAACAGACTCAACGCATGTCCAGGCTGGAATTTCTGAAAGCAAGCTCACACTTTTCAGCTTGGAAAAGAAACAACTAAGGGGGGATATGATTGAGGTCTATAAAATCATGACTGGTGTGGGGAAAGTAAATAAGGAAGTGTTATTTACTCCTCATAACACAAGAACTAGTGGTCACCCAATGAAATTAATAGGCAGCAGGTGTAAAACAAACATAATGAAGTATTTCTTCACACAACGCACAGTCAACCTGTGGAACTCCTTGCCAGAGGATGTTGTGAAGGCCAAGACTATAACAGAGTTCAAAAAAGAACTAGATAAGTTCATGGATGATAGGTCCATCAATGGTTATTAGCCAAGATGGGCAGGGATGGTGTCCCTAACCTCTGTTTGCCAGAGGCTGGGAGTGGGTGGCAGGGGATGGATCACTTGATGATTCTCTGTTCTGTTCATTCCCTCTGGGGCACCTGGCATTGGCCAGTGTCATACTGGGTTAGAGGGACCTTTGGTCTGACCCAGTATGGCCGTTCTTATGTTCTAATGTTCTTACAGAATAGCCATTAGCCTGGTGATTAGTGTATTTACCTGTGATATGGAAGATCCTGATTCAGATCAGGGACTTGAAGCTGGAGATCCCAAATTCCAGGTGAGTGTCAAAACCACCAGACTATAGAGTCAGTCTTTTTCTCTCTGTCCCAATGAATAGTTGATTATTCACACAAAGTGGAACAGCTCCATCTACGTCAAAGGATTAAGTATTTCGTAGCCCTTGTGCTGGCCCTATACATCAAGGGGAATTTCACCTTTGGAACTCTCTTTACGTTGGTAACTTGGGTGTATTTTCCAGTGAAATCACCAGTGTTCCTGTGAGAAAGCTACTGAAACCTTCCTGGTGGCCCCCATGACATTGCTCAGTCAAGATTTTTATTTGCTTATTTGATTTTAATTGGGGGCTGGGGGTAGACTCGAGTCCAAGATTTGCTCACAGCTTGCTAGAGTCATAAGCCCATTGTGCGTCTGGTAACTGCACAGCACTTCAGCTACGTTTCCTGGAGGTAGAAGTTGCACTTTCATGGTAATACCCCTCTAGGAAGGTCACTGAGGTTTGAAACAAGGACTATCATCAGTTCAAAACCCAGGCATCTAGTGGGTCACTGTTATAGCTCCCAGCTGTCGTAGACTCTGAGGTGATGTCTACACTTAGGGCAGCATGTGGGGTACAGGCACTGCATGTGTAGCGACCTGCGACTGTAAAAGGCAGGCTGTGTCTAGATTTGCCACACCCCAGTGACAGGCTCCAGCCGGGGGGGAGGCAGCGGGACACGACACTGCTACCAATAGCAGCGTAGACGTGGAAGGCACTGCCTGGGTGTGTGGAGAGCCTAGGGTGACCAGATGTCCTGATTTTATAGGGAAAGTCCCGATTTTTGGGTCTTTTTCTTATATAGGCTCCTATTACCCCCCAGCCCCGTCCCGATTTTTCACACTTGCTGTCTAGTCACCCTAGGAGAGCCCACGTAGGGTATATGCCTTGGGGGTGAAGGTATGTGGGGCAGTTTCTTCTTCTCTGCCTGCCAAAGCTGGGCTTCACCATCTACAATGCTGCTTACACCTGTGCTAGCTGGGCATGCGGTGTGAGTATGCTGCAAGCGGCCGTCAGTGGAGACGTTCACTTCGGCTGAGATTGTCAAAGATGTGAAAGGGGATCTGGACACCCAATTTCTATTAAATTAATCAAATCTATCTATCTATCTATGTATCCCTGTACACCCCCTCTATCTATCTATCTATCTATCTATCTATCTATCTATCTATCTATCTATCCCCATACAGCCTCTCTATCTATCTATCCCCCCACACACACCCTCTCTTTCTCTCTGTTGTACCTGAATTCTTCCCCTCTGACTTTAAACAAAATTCTCTTTCTCTTCTCTAATTCCTGCAATAACTTGAGATTTTTCACTTTTTCTCTCTTCTCCAAAACTGTCTCTTCCTATACATAGCCATTGATAGAATACAGAGA
>NW_020710480.1:0-2439 GCF_002925995.2 Terrapene triunguis
ACTGCTGCACGTTAACTATACGCAGCTCTAGTGCGCGTTGTATCACTTGCTTGTCCCCATTATCGTGTAAAGTATTGGCCCCTCGCAGAGCCGCAGCTAGAATGTCACAGTTATGTTACCCTGTAATGATGGCAGGGAGCCTGGCACATTGCCCAATCAGATACCCGATTTGTTACAGATCCATAGGCCTGTTATGCCAGGGGTCCAAGGCAGACCTGGCTGATGTTCAGGCTTGGCGTGGGGAAGGATTTCTGCCCAACCACCTCACCTCCTCTGAGACCCCAGCCCTCCTTCCCCAACAGTGCTGGGACCACCCGTTAACCTTTGATATAGCTGTGGGGGCAGTGAGATTTGCCTGGTGTCCCATAATCCTTCCTATAGTGGGAGCTGTTCCTGTGATGCTTCTTCCTTTCTGGCTCCTTGCACTATAGACATTTGGGCTCGGGCTGCAACTTGAGCTCTGGGACCCTCCCACCTCACAGGGTCCTACAGTCCAGGCTCCAGTCCGAGTATGAACATCTACACCAGAATTAAGCAGCCTGCTGGAATGGGCCAGCCAGAGGTGTTTAATTGCAGTGCAGACAAACCCTGCGAGGGTAATAAACTAAGTTCCCTCTAAGCTGGCCCCAGCCCCATAGCTGCCCCAGCAGGGAGAGGCACCTCTCCCCTGTCCACTGTCCCCGGAGCTGCCGCGGCGAGAGAGAACTGGGGGGAGTCCTCTCTCCCCGATGCAGCCCCAGGGCAGCCTGAATCCCAAATCCCTCATCCCCAGCCCCACCCCACAGCCCTCACCCCTGCACCCCAACCCTCTGCCTGAGCCCTGCCCACATCTCAAACCCCTCATCCCCAGCCCCACCCCAGATCCCGCACACACAGCTGGAGCCCGCACCCCCCCCACACATCCCAACCTTCTGCCCCAGCCCTGAGCCCCCTCCTGCACTCTGAACCCCTCAGCCCCCCCCCTGCCACACATCACCTCCATATTGGTGCACATAACAAAATTCATTCTGCACATGGACGTAAAAAATTAGAGGGAATATTGGTACTAAATGGCTATTGCTCTCCAGCAACTGTCTTCAGGGAGGTTCCCAGTGACCCCGCCTCTCCGAATCTGCCCATGGCTTGTCATGGAGAGGCAGGCCAGAAGCCAATATCTAGAGTTGGGTGAATAATGGATATTTTGGTTTGCTGGCAATTCCAAAAAAGCAGACAAACAAAAATATTGTTATGGGTCAAACTAAAAACAATTTTTACAAAAATGTTAGAAATTTGAAAAAAAAATCTATTTCAGGTCAAATGAAATGTTTGCTTCGATCTGAAACAAAATGTTCTGATTCTGAGCAGTTTTAAATGGTTTGGAAGGTTTTTTTAAAAATAAAATTACAGGAAATTTCCAAACAAAAGTTATTTTGAACAGAAATATTGAAACATTTTGATTTTTTTCAGGTTTCTCTAGAAATCAACACAAATTCCCAAGCTCGTTTGCTGTTATCGAATTTGCAACTTTTGCTCAAAGGAGTTTTGGCCAAAATTTTTCACCCAGCTCTACTGATATCCCCAACCAGTCTCCCAATCCCCATATGACACCAATGGGGCAAAAAAGGTTTCTGCGTTGCTACTTTATCACTACCTGGTGCTAAAAGATGCACCTTTACTACTTCACAGCAGCCCGTAGGTAGGAGATCTGGGAGGTTCCTTAGCTGTTTCTCAGGAGCTCCACAGAGCAATTACTAAAACATGAGCTGATCCCCAGTGCCTGCTCCTGGGGGCTCTGGAATAAGAGAAAACTCTGTCAACAGGAGTGAGTGATGGGTATGGGGGACCAGGTGAGTGATGGCTGGGGCAGAGTTGGGAGAATGGGGGAAAGAGGAGAACTGATGGAGAGAGGCTGAGGGGATGGGGAAGGAAGAAGAACCAGGAGGCAGGTTAGAAGAGAGGATGGATGGGGGAAGAGGAGTGACAGACAGAAAAAGGGAGTGAACAACATGCAAGGTGTGTGGAAAGGGAAAGCCAGCTGAAGGACAGAATGGATGGGGAACAACATGGGGTAAAGGCCCTAGACAGGGGAAAAGCTGGGACTTCATATGCACCCACTCTGATTTTTTGGTTCCATGATAACCCATGCTGTTCCCATGGTCTTCACTCAGAGCAGTGTCTTGGCGCTCCCAGGCATTACTAACTGCCAGCCACAGGGTCAGCTTCTGCTCTCTGTTAAGCTCACATACCCCCATTTAAATGAACGGGATTGCATGTGGGTGACAGCAGAATCTGTGCCATAGGGCTGTGGGTGTTCTTGGTGCCAGGGCTCTGTCTGATGGGGTGATGCACATAATGCATTTTTTTTTTTTTTTTCTTCCAGGAACTAAAAAAATTGGCTTCCAAGCACCCAAACGTTGTGATTCTGCAGCTAGGTACGTCCTCGGTGCATCTGTCCTACCA
>NW_020710481.1:0-1450 GCF_002925995.2 Terrapene triunguis
ACTGCTGCACGTTAACTATACGCAGCTCTAGTGCGCGTTGTATCACTCGCTTGTCCCCATTATCGTGTAAAGTATTGGCCCCTCGCAGAGCCGCAGCTAGAATGTCACAGTTATGTTACCCTGTAATGATGGCAGGGAGCCTGGCATATTGCCCAATCAGATACCCGATTTGTTACAGATCCATAGGCCTGTTATGCCAGGGGTCCAAGGCAGACCTGGCTGATGTTCAGGCTTGGCGTGGGGAAGGATTTCTGCCCGACCACCTCACCTCCTCTGAGACCCCAGCCCTCCTTCCCCAACATTGCTGGGACCACCCGTTAACCCTTGATGTAGCTGTGGGGGAAGTGAGATTTGCCTGGTGTCCCATAATCCTTCCTATAGTGGGAGCTCTCCCTGTGATGCTTCTTCCTTTCTGGCTCCTTAGAGGGCATCAGGTCAGCTATCTTGAGGGAGGTGCCCAGTATGATCCTGCCTCCCCAAATCTGCAAGAGGCTTTTCCTGGAGGGGCAAGCCAGCAGCCAATATCTATGGCTCGGTGAATAATGGACATTTTGGTTTGCAGGCAATTCCTAAACCAAACCAAACTAAATAAATTGTTTTGGATCAAACCAAAAATAATTTCAATTTTTTTTCTAGTAAATGAGAAGAAAAACATTGAAGATCAAATGAAATGTTTTGGTTGACCTGAAACAAAATATTTTGATTCTTGGCATTTTTCAGTGGTTTTGAGGTTTAAAAAAAAAAAATTAAAGGAAATTTCTAAAGTAGTTTTTGAACTGAAAAAATGAAATATTTTTATTTTTTTCTAGATACACAATTCAACAAAATCAACACAAATTCGAAAAAATGTTTTGGTGTCACTGAATATGCATTTTAGCAACAAAAAAACAGTTTTGGCCTTTTCCCCCCCCAGCTCTTCCAATATCCCCAACCTGACCCCGGATCCCCATACGGCAGCAGCAGGGCAAGAAAGTGTGGGGTAGAGGTTCTGGGGAGGGGAAAAATTTGGTCTTCATATGCACCCACTCTGATTTTTTGGTTCCATGATGACTCATGCTGTTCCCACGGACTTCACTCAGAGCAGTGTCCTGGAGCTCCCAGGCATTACTGACTGCCAGCCACAGGGTCAGCTTCTGCTCTCTGTTAAGCTCACATACCCTCATTGAAATGAATGGGATTGCGTTGTGTGACAGCAGAATCTGTGCCATAGGGCTGTGTGTGTTCTCGGTGCCAGGGCTTTGTCTGATGGGGTGATGCAGCATTTGTGCCTGTGTTTTCACTTAGGTTCCATAATGCAATTTTTTTTTATTTTATTTTTGCTTCCAGGAACTAAAAAATTTGGCTTCCAAGCACCCAAACGTTGTGATTCTGCAGCTAGGTACGTCCTCGGTGCATCTCTCCTGCCAACCAGCACGCTGCAGACACTGCATGGCCAGCTCTCCGTTAGCTG
>NW_020710482.1:0-1371 GCF_002925995.2 Terrapene triunguis
AGTGTGGAAAAGAACTCCAGGGGCGGATCTTGTTTGCATAGGCCCACCCACACGCATAGCATGAGCCCACAGCAACCGAAAGTGGTTACTTTGGCTGGTGTGGGATCCCCAGTTTCTCTGTTATTGGGGCAGGAAGAATAAAGTTTTGTTACCCTGATTCTGTGAATCAAGGCCAGTCGAACTGTTGTATGACAGAAGGACTGAGTGAATCCTTCACCATTACCTAAGTAGCATTTGCTTGTCAAGGGGCATGGGTTACAAAACCCAGTGAATTGAGAGAGGATGGGGACAGGTATTTGTACCTGATGGTATGGGCCCCTTCTGAGGGTTTGAAGCACCAATTGCACTGCCTCCTCTCTCCACTGTTGAATGTCAGAGCTAACTTTGATTCCTTTAGGAGTCTAGTTACAGGCTGCTGAGCTGAATTCACTTTGGGCCAATGGTGCACCAGCGCTGGGGCTCCCCTACTATACTATGAGCTGAAATCACTAAGAGCTGAAATCACAAAAGAGCTGATGTTATTAAGAGCTGAGATCACTGAGTGCTGTGTTAACTAGTGGGGGAGCCTGAAGCTATATTGCTCAGCAGCTGGCGGAGCAATTTGTGGGGACGACTGGAGGAGCAGTGAGAGGCGTGGAGCCTTGCGGGGCCGGTTGGAGTGGCCCAAGGAACGGCGAGCGGAGCTGTTTGCGGGGACGGCTGGAACGGCTCACAGGTAGGTGAGCGGAGCGGAGCGGAGCGGAGCGGAGCGGAGCAGCTTGTAGAGCGGAGCAGTTCGTGGGCTGGCAGGAAAGTGGACTGGCTCGTGGTAAAGGCTGCGGCGGAACCCCCACGGAGAAACAGACGGCTGGCCAGCCTTGGATCACGTAAGGTGCCCCTTAACACCCTGCGTACCCCCCCCTTTTTTACTCTGGGGCTGCACTGACCAGGGACAGAGACTTTGGGGGTTGTTGGACTTTTGGGACTTTGGGGGTTGCTGGACCCAAGAGACTTTGGGGGTGTTGGACTTTGGGGACTCTGGGTGATTTTTGGGTTGCTGGATTCAAGAACCAAAGGGAAAGGACACAGCCCCATTTGCTGGGGTGGGTTTTGCTCATGGTTTGTGTTATGAATCCTGTTTGTGGTGTTTTTTCCAATTTTATGCTGATGTCGTTTACCTCATGTTATTAAACATTTTCTGCTACACTCAGACTCCGTGCTTGCGAGAGGGGAAGTATTGCCTCTTAGAGGTACCCAGGGGGGTGGTATGTAATTGTCCCAGGTCACTGGGTGGGGGCTCGAGCCGGTTTTGCATTGTGTTATTGAAACGGAACCCCTAGATACAGAACCCGGCCCTTGTTGCTGCCAACTTAGATGGGCAGAAGGGTTACA
>NW_020710483.1:0-5812 GCF_002925995.2 Terrapene triunguis
GAACCCGGCCCTTGTTGCTGCCAACTTAGATGGGCAGAAGGGTTACATTTTTGGGGGCTCGTCCGGGATCCCTGGGTCAGTACCCCTCGCAAGCACCTGTTGAGTGTTCTACTGCATTGGGAAACAATTGTGGTTATATTTTGAGGAAATTACTGTTTGTATAATGGCTAATATGTCAGGTTTGTTGGGCCCCGGCCCTGCAGCCTCTAGCTCAGGGGCCGCAGCCTCAGCCAATGATTGGGCAAAAGCACTGGGGCAAATATTGGAAAAGGTTGTGCTGTCCCAGGCTATGTTAAACTCTTGTCGTGAGTTAAGATTATTTGCTGGGGCAGAGGAGTTCGAACCCTGGTTGGAGCATACCACTGAAATGCTGCAGGAGTGGGCCATACCTGATGCAGAAAAGCGAAGATGTCTAATAGAGAGCCTCAGTGGCCCAGCATTAGATGTGATTCGCACCCTGAAGCTCATTGACCCTGGGGTCAGTGTGAAGGACTGCCTAGAGGCCCTTGATCATACCTTTGGGAGCGTAGAGGGCCCTGAAGACAGTTACTGTAAGTTCCTTAATTCCCGACAGCAAATTGGCGAGAAGATTTCAGCCTATATACAGAGGCTGGAGAGACTGCTTCAGAGAGCTGTCATGAGGGGAGCAGTGACTGCTGAACAGATGGATCGGACCAGACTGGCTCAAATTGTAAGAGGAGCTCAGTATCAGAACCCGATTCTACTCCATCTCCGGCTAAGAGAACGACGGGAACATCCCCCAAGTTATTCCCAGCTGATAAAGGAGGTCAGAGAAGAGGAAGAAAGGCAGGCTGCCAGCGAGTTTTGGGAAGCCCAAACATTGGAGCCAGCCGGCACAACACCACTGCAAACGGCCAGTGTACTGATGGTGAGCACCACAGAGGAACTTGCCCAACAAATGCAGGTCCTGACAGAACGGATAGCTGAACTGCAAAGCACCATTGACCGAGCTAAGATTTCCAGGAATGAGGCGCCTCTGACTGTGGCGATGGAGAAGTCAGCATTTAGAGCCACCATCCCACCTGGGCGAAGGGGGAAAGGACAATTCTTCTGCTACCGATGTGGTCAGGACGGACACAGTGCTGCCAAGTGCCATAATGAAGAAAACCCCTCCTTAGTGTATGGAAAGCTGAGGATCAGTTGGGAGAGATCCGGTAGCTGCCAGAGAGTCCGGGGACGGGGACCACCCAGGCCTGCAGGAGTTGAAGATTCCCCCAGAAACGACCGTCCAGCTGGGATCCCCGCAGGACTGATAGGGCCTCGAGCAGAGGTCATGGTGAAGATTGAAGGGGCGGAGTGTAAAGCCGTGCTTGACACTGGATCTCAAGTGACTATTATATTTCAGTCATTCTACCAACAGATGCTTAGGCACCTGCCTATACAGCCACTGACTGGCGTTGGTCTGTGTGGCCTCAGCATGGATGAATACCCCTACCAAGGGTATGTCATAGTGCACCTGGAATTCCCAGAGGAGGTTGCTGGGGTAAGAGAAGAGGTGGACACAGCTGCATTAATATACCCTGACCCTAAAGGGACCTCGGATGTGTCTGTGCTGATAGGGACCAACTCCAGTCTCTTCAAGGTGCTCGCGGATTACTGCAGACGACGGGCTGGGGACCAGTACCTGAATACCCTGATGATCCATACGCTTTGTGCTGAAGCCTATAGGAAGATTGAGGGTGCTAAAAAGGAGACATCTGAGCTACCCATTGGGGCGCTGAAGTACATGGGCACAACCCCCTTAGTAGTGCCTGCAAGGACAGAGCAGGAAGTGCTTGTCATGAGTACCCGGCTGAAAGGCAGTAAAGGGACATTAGCAATGGTAGAGCAGCCAGTTGAAGGAGAGCTCCCGGAAGGAGTGCTGGTCCCCAGTGGAGTCATAACCCTACCTGCTGAAGCCCAGGAAAAGGTGACTATACTGATTGCTAATGAAACAAGTCGAGATGTTTTTGTGAAGCAAGGACAAAAGATAGCAGACCTCTTCGAGCCTGAATCAATTGTAAAACCCCAGTGTGAGACTCAAGTTCCCACAATAGACCCAGCAAAGTTTGACTTTGGAGATTCACCGTTGTCCGAGGAGTGGAAAGATCGCCTGAGGAGGAAACTTTGTGAAAGATCCAAGGTGTTCTCATTGCATGAGTGGGATGTGGGATGTGCAAAAGGAGTAGAGCACAACATCAGACTACATGACTCTCGACCTTTCAGGGAGAGATCTAGGAGGATTGCCCTCTCCGAGATGGAAGATGTGCGACAACATCTTCAGGAGCTGGCTGCGAATGGCATCATTACAGAGTCCCGCAGCCCATACGCCTCACCCATTGTGGTGGTCCGTAAAAAGAATGGGAAAATCCGGATGTGTATTGACTACCGCACCCTAAACCGCCGTACTGTGGTTGACCAGTACACAATGCCCCGAGTCCAAGATGCCTTAGACTGTTTGCTAGGAAGCCAGTGGTTCTCTGTGTTGGATCTTCGGAGTGGATACTACCAGATCCCTCTGGGTGAAGAAGATAAGGAGAAGACAGCCTTCATCTGCCCATTAGGGTTTTATCAGTTTGAACGCATGCCCCAAGGGATTTCTGGAGCACCTGCCACATTTCAACGTCTTATGGAGAAAGTTGTGGGAGACATGAATTTACTGCAAGTGTTAGTTTATTTGGATGACCTGATTGTGTTTGGAAGAACCTTGGAGGAGCACGAAGAAAGACTTCTTAAAGTGCTTGATAGGTTAGAGGATTATGGTTTGAAGCTTTCAATTGACAAATGCCAGTTCTGCAGGACCTCAGTGAAGTATGTGGGTCACATCGTGTCCCAAGAGGGTGTGAGTACTGATCCCGATAAAATAGAAGCACTCACTACATGGCCATGTCCAAGTAACTACAGAGAACTCAAGACCTTTCTTGGGTTTAGTGGCTACTACCGCAGATTTGTGAAAAACTATGCTACGATTGTAAAACCTCTGAATGATCTTACCAGGGGATACCAGTCCAGCAGGAACAAATCTAAGACCAAGAATAAGGGGAGGTCCCCAAAGCCTCCTGTGCAGAGACACTATGGCCCCTTCGAACCATTTGGGCCACGGTGGGATGAGAGATGTGAAAGGGCTTTTCGAGAAATCATTACTTGCCTAACTCATGCTCCAGTCTTAGTCTTTGCTGACCCAAGCAAACCATTTATCCTGCATACTGATGCCAGTTTGGAGGGTCTGGGAGCAGTACTGTACCAGGAACTGGAAGGAAAACGTAAACCTGTAGCCTTTGCCAGCCGAGGACTGTCTGATAGTGAATCTCGCTATCCCACCCACAAGCTGGAGTTCTTGGCCTTGAAATGGGCCATCACTGAGAAATTTCGAGACTACTTATATGGTGCTCAGTTCCAGGTGTGGACAGACAACAACCCACTGACCTATGTGTTAACAAGTGCTAAGCTGGATGCTACAGGGCAAAGATGAGTGGCCGCTTTGGCTAGCTATGACTTCAGCATTCAATACCGATCAGGGAGAAGCAATGTAGATGCAGATGCATTGTCCAGGCGTCCACAGGCACCAGGAGTTGCTGTGATACCCACAGATGGAGTGAGGGCTATTTGCAGTGTGAGTCGCCGGGAGCCAGAGTCCCATGAGAGTCTTCATGGATGTGTTGCAGAAGCTTTGGGCCTGCCCCCTGAATGCGTGCCTTCTGCTTCAGTGAACTATATTGCGTTGGACCAATCTCCTTTGCCCATGCTCAATGCAGCGGACTGGCAGGAAGCCCAGCTGCAAGATATTGACATTCGTGATACACTACTTGCCAAAAGGGAGGGGCGAAGCCCAGCTGTGGTTGTCCCACCTAACCCGGAGGGTAAACTACTATTGAGAGAATGGACCAAACTGAAACTGATTCAGGGAGTGCTACACCGAGTGACCACAGACCCTTTACAAAAGCAACGAGCACAGCTAGTGCTGCCAAAAGAGTACAGAGCCCTGGCCATGAGGGCCCTGCATGATGACTTTGGACATTTAGGGATGGAGAGGACCCTGGAACTTCTTCGTAGTAGGTTCTATTGGCCTCGGATGGCTGAAGATGTTCGCAGGAAATGTGAGACCTGCGCTCGATGTGTTAAAAGGAAAACTCTGCCCACGCGGGCTGCATATCTGAAGAACATCACCAGCAACAAACCTCTGGAGCTGGTATGCATTGATTTCTTGTCTTTAGAAGTAGACAAGAGAAATATTGGGAACATTCTAGTAGTGACTGACCATTATACGCGATATGCGCAGGCATATCCCACACGTGATCAGAGGGCCACCACTGTTGCTCGAGTACTGTGGGAGAAATATTTCTCAGTTTATGGATTTCCAGCCCGGATACACTCGGATCAGGGGCGGGACTTTGAGAGTCACCTTCTGAAGGAGGTGCTGAGGATAGCAGGAATTAAAAAGTCTAGGACAACGCCTTATCACCCTCAAGGGGATCCACAGCCAGAGAGGTTCAACCGAACCCTATTAGATATGTTGGGGACTTTGCGGCCAGAGCAGAAGGCAACCTGGAGCCAACATGTCGCATTTCTGGTGCACGCCTACAATGCCACAAAGAATGATGCTACAGGAGTCACCCCATATCTCTTAATGTTTGGGCGAGAACCAAGATTACCCATAGACCTGTGCTTTGGTGTATCAGAGGATGGAGATAGCTATGAAACTCATCAGCAATATGTATCCCGACTAAGAGAAAAGCTGCGGGATGCTTATCAGTTAGCTACATCAGCGGCTCGGAAGAACGCAGACCGGAACAAACATCGATATGATGCTAGGGTACGTCTGCAAGAACTCCAGCCGGGGGACAGAGTCCTGCTGCGAAATTTGGGTATTACTGGCAAACACAAGATAGCTGACAGATGGAAGGCAGTACCTTACTTGGTGATGGAAAAGCTAGGAGACTTGCCGGTCTACAAGATCAAACCTGAAGATGGTCCAGGGCAGACAAAGACAGTGCATAGAAACCTTTTGCTCCCTGTGGGGGAATTGGTAGACACCCCGTATGAGAGGGGCCACAACAGGGCAACCGGGCGGAACGAAGGTGCTGGACCAAAGCTGCCCTCCAACATGGACAGCCAGCCCCCTGTAGCTAACCTACCCCTATGCAGCACATGCGAGAGTGAGTCTGAGGAGGAAGACACAACCATGGTGTATCCTGGGATGGAGACAAGATCTCAGTCTCGATCAGCATCAAAAGAGAGCTCCTCCTCTTCCGCCCTAAACCCCATGGCAGAAGTATTTAGGCCCATTCCTGACACCCCTGGGCCACTGGTGGGACCCCCATGTGATGACACACACAGGTTATTGGACAGTGGAGACATACAGGTGGAGGATGTCCTGGGCACCTTGGACCCTCCACTGTTAGAACTAGAACTGCAGGGGCCTATGCCAATAGCTGAGGGGCCCTCAAAGGAAACCTCTCCATCCATCGTTCAAGAGGCTGTCCCCCCTACCACGGCAACAGAGATTCTCAATAGACGAGACAGGGTAATAAGACCAGTAAAACGGTTGACTTATGATGCACCTGGGGTGACTAGTGAGGAACCAATATGTTTAGCACACAGGCTTGTGGAAGCTAGAGTGGGCTATCTGAGGCCCTTTGGAGGGATCCAGTGAGTTGGTATAATAGGGAGTGTGATTTGTCGGGACGACAAATTCTTGGCTGGGGGGAGGATGTAAGCAGAGTCAGGATGAGCTCTACCCTGACATCTGGTGGTGAATTATGGCGAGTGTGGAAAAGAACTCCAGGGGCGGATCTTGTTTGCATAGGCCCAC
>NW_020710484.1:0-2679 GCF_002925995.2 Terrapene triunguis
ACCAGGGAATCCGGCGCACCAGGCAGAGGCTGCTACAGAACTTTTACTGGCCTGGGGTCTTTACCAACGTCCGACAGTACTGCCGATCCTGTGACCCCTGCCAGAGGGTGGGGAAGGCCCGGGACAAGGGGAAAGCAGCGTTGAGGCCTTTGCCCATCATAGAGGAGCCTTTCCAGAAGGTGGCCATGGACATAGTGGGACCTCTCAGCAAGACGACCCGGTCGGGGAAGAAATACATTCTGGTAGTGGTAGATTTCGCCACCCGCTACCCCGAGGCAGTGCCCTTATCGTCCATCGAAGCGGACACTGTGGCAGATGCGCTGCTGACCATTTTCAGCCGAGTAGGGTTTCCCAAGGAAGTCTTAACAGACCAAGGGTCCAACTTCATGTCGGCCCTACTCCGGTGCTTGTGGGAGAAATGCGGGGTCCGGCACAACTGGGCCTCAGCGTATCACCCCCAATCCAACGGGCTGGTGGAGAGGTTCAACGGGACACTAAAGATGATGCTAAAAACATTTATGAACCAGCACCCGCAGGACTGGGACAAGTACTTACCTCACCTGCTGTTCGCGTACAGGGAGGTACCCCAGGAGTCTACCGGGTTTTCGCCTTTCGAACTGTTATATGGAAGGCGGGTAAGGGGGCCCCTAGACCTGATGAGAGACGAATGGGAGGGGAAGGCCACTCCCAGGGGAGAGTCGGTGGTGGAGTATGTCCTGACCTTCCGGGAACGACTTGCCGAGCTCATGGGCCTAGCCAGGGAGAATCTGGCCCGAGCCCAGAGGAAGCAGAAGGTCTGGTATGACCGCACAGCGCGGGCCCGTGCCTTCGCCACCGGGGATCAGGTGATGGTCCTCATCCCCGTGAGGAAGAACAAACTTCAGGCCGCATGGGAAGGGCCCTTCAAGGTTGTCAAGCAACTAACTGAGGTAAACTAGGTGGTGGAGCTGTCGAACCGGGCGCACCACCACCGGGTGTACCATGTGAATATGATGAAGCCATATTATGACAGGGGGAATGTGGTGTTGGCTGTGTGTGGGCACTGGGAGGAGCAGGGAGATGACCCTTTAGTAGATCTATTCCCTGGGACAAGAGCTGGTTCCCCCCGGGAAGCAATTCCCCTCTCTGATCAGCTGACCCCGGCCCAGCAAGCTGAGATCAGAGGGGTGTTGCATCTGTACCGACAGCTGTTTTCCAACCGGCCGGGATGCACTAATCTGACTGTCCACCGGGTGCAGACAGGATCGCACCCGCCTATAAAATGCTCCCCCTTCCGAGTCACAGGGAAAACTGCTCAGGACCTGGAAAGAGAGGTCGATGACATGCTGGCTTTGGGGGTGATCCAGCCGTCTTCCAGCCCTTGGGCCTCGCCGGTGGTGCTGGTCCCTAAAAAGGACGGGTCGATCCGGTTCTGTGTGGACTATTGGAAGCTCAATGCCATCACTGTAGCCGATGCCTACCCCATGCCTAGGCCTGACGAGCTCCTAGACAAGCTGGGAGGCGCTCGGTACCTTACCGCCATGGATCTTACAAAGGGCTATTGGCAAGTGCCGCTGGATGCCGATGCCAGGCTGAAATCGGCCTTCATCACCCCTCTGGGGCTCTATGAGTTCCTGACCCTGCCTTTCGGCCTCAAGGGAGCGCCGGCCACCTTCCAGCGCCTGGTGGATCAGCTACTGAGGGGGATGGAGAGTTTTGCCGTGGCGTATATTGACGACATCTGTGTCTTTAGCCAGACCTGGGAGGACCACGTGTCCCAGGTTAGACAAGTGCTGGACCGACTCCAGGAGGCTGGGCTGACCGTAAAACCGGAGAAGTGCAAGGTGGGGATGGCTGAAGTATCCTACCTAGGTCACCAGGTGGGGAGCGGCTGCCTAAAGCCGGAACCAGCCAAAGTGGAGGGGATCAGAGACTGGCCCGCTCCGCAAACCAAAAAGCAGGTCCAAGCCTTTATTGGGATGGCGGGGTACTATCGAAGGTTCGTGCCCCACTTTAGCGCCATAGCCGCCCCCATCACTGAGCTGTGCAAGAAGGCGAAGCCAGACAAGGTGGTCTGGACCGAGGAGTGCCAGAAGGCTCTCCGGGCGCTGAAGGAGGCTCTGGTCAGTGGCCCAGTTCTGGCAAACCCAGACTTTGACAAGCCCTTTATGGTGTTCACCGACGCCTCAGACACAGGACTGGGGGCGGCGTAATGCAGGAGGATGAAAAGGGGGAGAGACACCCCATCGTGTACCTGAGCAAGAAGTTGCTACCCCGGGAGCAGAACTACGCGGCCATCGAGAAGGAATGTCTGGCCATGGTGTGGGCCCTCAAGAAACTAGAGCCATATCTCTTTGGGCGACACTTCACCGTGCACACCGACCACTCTCCCTGACCTGGCTACACCAGATGAAAGGAGCCAACGCCGAGCTCCTGAGGTGGAGCCTGCTCCTGCAGGATTATGACATGGACGTGGTCCATGTGAAGGGAAGTGCCAACCTGATAGCGGATGCGTTGTCCCGGAGAGGGGGCCCTGAACTTCCCCAGGTCACTGGGCAGAGTGACCCCGCTCAGTTCAGTCTCCAAGGGGGGAGAGATGTGACGGAGCAGGGAGCAGGGTGGGTTTGACCTGGGAATGTAGCCTGGGAGTTACATTGAGCTACCTGAGCTGTAACCTGAGCCAGGAAGGGGGGTGGGAGA
>NW_020710485.1:0-3400 GCF_002925995.2 Terrapene triunguis
CTGGCCCAGCGTAAGGAGGGGGAGGACATGGATACCTTCCTGACGGCCTTTGAGAATACCTGCGGGCTGCTCCAGATTGACCCTGCAGACAGGCTCCAGTTTCTCATGCCCTCACTGGACCCCACAGCCAGGGAGGTGTACAGCCGACTGAAAGGGGCGGAGACAGGGGACTACGAACTGTTCAAAAAGGCCCTGCTCCGCGAGTTTGGGCTGACCCCTGAGATGTACCGGAAAAGGTTCCGGAGTCAGCGTAAAACCCGTGAGGTCACATACCTACAACTGGCCAACCGGGCGCAGGGGTATGCCCGCAAGTGGACAGCTGGGGCCCAAACTAAAGAGGACCTGCTTGACCTAGTCGTACTGGAGCACGTGTATGAGCAGTGCCCATCCGACTTGAGGCGATGGTTGATGGACCAAAAGCCAGAGAACCCGCAGCACGCAGGCCAGCTGGCCGATGAGTTTGTGAACAGTCGGGCAGGGGATAACAGGGAGGAGTCCCAAAGGAACAGGCCCGCCACAACGCAGAGAGAGGGTCACCATGGGACCTCCCAGCAGGGAAATACGGAGAACCCCCACCAAAGGGGAACACCTGGCGTCAGGTCCATCCGACCTGCTCGAGGGGACCCACGGGACATGGGCTGCTATCACTGTGGCCAAAGAGGCCACATACGGGCCCAGTGCCTCAGGCTCAGGGACAGACTGAGCAGACTGAACCCATAGAGGGTTGACTGGGTAGAGACCCAGCCGGGCGAGAGGCAGCGTTCCCAGGCAAGGGGGGCTGGCAGAGTACCACCTGCTAAGGAGGGAGGAGAGCTCCAGGCCAGCTCCTCTGGGGGGCTGGATGCTCCAGACTCAGGGTTTTTGGTTTACAGGGTGGGCGCGGGGCTGTCCCTCCGCAGAGAGTGCCTTGTTCCCCTGGAGGTGGATGGGAGGAAGGTCAATGGATACTGGGATACGGGCGCAGAGGTCACGCTGGCCCGGCCCAAGGTGGTGGCCCCCGATCGGGTGGTGCCCAACACCTACCTGACCCTGACGGGGGTGGGCGGGACCCCAATCAAAGTGCCCATGGCGAGGGTACGCCTGAAGTGGGGGCCCAAGGAGGGCCCCAAGGATGTGGGGGTACACCCGTATTTGCCCACTGAGGTGTTGATGGGGGGGGACCTGGAGGACTGGCCAAGCAACCCCCAGAATGCACTGGTTGTGACCCGCAGTCAGAGCCGGTGAGGGGCACTGCGCCCTGGCCTTGGGGAGGGTGCCTTGCCAAGGCGCAGGACCCTAACCTGGTGGGGAGGGAACGCCCAGGGACACGGCTCAGGGAGGCTGCGGCTTCAGACCCAGCCAGCGAGAGAGAGCAGGTGGCCATCCCTGTCCCAGCTGCTGAGTTCCAAGCCGAGGTGCAGAAAGATCCCTCCTTGCGGAAGATAAGGGACCTGGCCGACCTCAGTGCGGTACAGACCATGGGGAGAGGTGGCCGGAAAAGGTTCCTGTGGGAGAAGGGGTTCCTGTACCGAGAATGGGCTCCCCCAGGGAAAATGGAGTCAGGGGGGATCAGGAGGCAGCTGGTGGTACCCCAGAAGTATCGCCGCCAGCTGCTGTACCGGGCCCATGACATTCCCCTCTCAGGGCACCAGGGAACCTGGTGTACCCAGCAGAGGCTGCTACGAAACTTTTACTGGCCTGGGGTCTTTATTACTGTCCGACAGTACTGCCGATCCTGTGACCTCGTCAGAGGACAAGGGGACAAGGGGAAAACGGCTTTAGGACCCTTGCCCATCATAGAGGAGCCTTTCCAGAGGGTGGCCAGGGTAAAAAGGGGGGCTCTGAACCAAGAGAGCCCGAAGCACAGACCTCCAGACTGGAGCACTGGGAGAAGACCCCAGCCCAGTTGGAACCCCAGGGGTATTGGGGTGGAAAAGGGCACAGGCCGCATAAGCCTTCCCACATGTGAACTACGAGTGTCATCGAGCACCCCGACCTAAGGGGGGGCGTGAAACTGGAAGGGCCTGGTGTAATTCTCACCAAGGAATAGTAGGGATGCGGGGGCATCCACGGGAACGGGGGTAGGTTCGAACTTCCCCAGGTCACTGGCTAAAGTGACCCCGCTCCGTTCGGTCTCGAAGGGGGGAGAGATGTGACGAACTGGGACTGGTCTTACTGTGGTCTTTGAATGCTGAGTGGGGAGTGTGGCTAGGATGGTCTGCATTGGGGGATGGGAGACTGGCCGAGGGAGAATACCTGAGCATGTAACGTGAGAACCCAGGAAGGGGTTAGAGGCCAGGTGACACCTTTGCCCGGGAAACTGAACAGAGGGGAGAGAGAGTTTTCAGAGCTGGCTGGTGGAATGGCTGGGAGGCAGACAGCGCTCTGACCTCCCAAGGGGGCTGTGGTGCCCTGGGACCCCCAAGATGGACCTAACTGAGGGGGTCCTGTTGTCTGTGCCTGCAAGACCTGTCTTGGACTGTGTTCCTGTCGTCTAAATAAACTTTCTGCTTTACTGGCTGGCTGAGAGTCATGCTGAATCGCAGGAAGCCGGGGGTACCGGGCCCTGTGTCCCCCCACACTCCGTGACACCCTCCCCGATAGAGCCCGTACACCTCGGCCCCTCCCCGATAGAGCCCCTGTCACAGAGTGGGGGGAAGTCAGGGCCCTGCACCCCTCTTCCTGAGATTCACC
Organism: Terrapene triunguis; assembly: GCF_002925995.2. NCBI lineage: Eukaryota > Metazoa > Chordata > Testudines > Emydidae > Terrapene > Terrapene triunguis. Next base: position 2,674 of record NW_020710485.1, read on the forward strand.
ATGACTCTCAGCCAGCCAGTAAAACAGAAGGTTTATTAGATGACAGGAACACAGTCCCAAGCAGAGCGTGTAGGGGTACAACCAGAACCCCTCAATCCAGTCCTTCTGGGAGGTTCAGGGAGCTTAGACCCCAGCTTGGGGTTCCCTGCGTTGCACCACCCAGCTCAAAACTGAGAAAAACTCCTCACTCTTCCAGCAGCTCCTCTCTTCCCCCTCCCCCCAGCTCCTCCTCTCCTTTGTCCAGTCTCCCGGGCAGAAGGTGTCACTTCTCCCACCCCCCCTCCTGGCTCAGGTTACAGCTCAGGTAGCCCAATGTAACTCCCCTGCAACATTCCCAGGTCAAATCCGCCCCACTCCCTGCTCCGTCACATCCCGTAGGCCTCTGCCCCTCCCCGATAGAGCCCGTACGCCTCGGCTTCTTCGCTATAGAGCCCCTACGCCTCGGCCCCTCTGTCACGGAGTGTGGGGGACTCAGGGCCCTGTACCCCCGGCTTCCTGCGATTCACCGTGACTCTCAGCCAGCCAGTAAAGCAGAAGGTTTATTGGATAACAGGAACGCAGTCTACAGCAGAGCTTGTAGATACAACCAGGACCCCTCAATCAACTCCTCTTGGGGAGTGCAGGGAGCTTAGACCCCAGCTTGGGGTTCCCTGCGTTGCACCTCCCAGCCCAAAACTGAAAACTCCCAAATCCCTCCAGCAGCTCTCTCCCCCCTCCCCTCTGCTCC
>NW_020710486.1:0-3709 GCF_002925995.2 Terrapene triunguis
GGAGCAGAGGGGAGGGGGGAGAGAGCTGCTGGAGGGATTTGGGAGTTTTCAGTTTTGGGCTGGGAGGTGCAACGCAGGGAACCCCAAGCTGGGGTCTAAGCTCCCTGCACTCCCCAAGAGGAGTTGATTGAGGGGTCCTGGTTGTATCTACAAGCTCTGCTGTAGACTGCGTTCCTGTTATCCAATAAACCTTCTGCTTTACTGGCTGGCTGAGAGTCACGGTGAATCGCAGGAAGCCGGGGGTACAGGGCCCTGAGTCCCCCACACTCCGTGACAGAGGGGCCGAGGCGTAGGGGCTCTATAGCGAAGAAGCCGAGGCGTACGGGCTCTATCGGGGAGGGGCAGAGGCCTACGGGATGTGACGGAGCAGGGAGTGGGGCGGATTTGACCTGGGAATGTTGCAGGGGAGTTACATTGGGCTACCTGAGCTGTAACCTGAGCCAGGAGGGGGGGTGGGAGAAGTGACACCTTCTGCCCGGGAGACTGGACAAAGGAGAGGAGGAGCTGGGGGGAGGGGGAAGAGAGGAGCTGCTGGAAGAGTGAGGAGTTTTTCTCAGTTTTGAGCTGGGTGGTGCAACGCAGGGAACCCCAAGCTGGGGTCTAAGCTCCCTGAACCTCCCAGAAGGACTGGATTGAGGGGTTCTGGTTGTACCCCTACACGCTCTGCTTGGGACTGTGTTCCTGTCATCTAATAAACCTTCTGTTTTACTGGCTGGCTGAGAGTCATGGTGAATCTCAGGAAGAGGGGTGCAGGGCCCTGACTTCCCCCCACTCTGTGACAGGGGCTCTATCGGGGAGGGGCCGAGGTGTACGGGCTCTATCGGGGAGGGTGTCACGGAGTGTGGGGGGACACAGGGCCCGGTACCCCCGGCTTCCTGCGATTCAGCATGACTCTCAGCCAGCCAGTAAAGCAGAAAGTTTATTTAGACGACAGGAACACAGTCCAAGACAGGTCTTGCAGGCACAGACAACAGGACCCCCTCAGTTAGGTCCATCTTGGGGGTCCCAGGGCACCACAGCCCCCTTGGGAGGTCAGAGCGCTGTCTGCCTCCCAGCCATTCCACCAGCCAGCTCTGAAAACTCTCTCTCCCCTCTGTTCAGTTTCCCGGGCAAAGGTGTCACCTGGCCTCTAACCCCTTCCTGGGTTCTCACGTTACATGCTCAGGTATTCTCCCTCGGCCAGTCTCCCATCCCCCAATGCAGACCATCCTAGCCACACTCCCCACTCAGCATTCAAAGACCACAGTAAGACCAGTCCCAGTTCGTCACATCTCTCCCCCCTTCGAGACCGAACGGAGCGGGGTCACTTTAGCCAGTGACCTGGGGAAGTTCGAACCTACCCCCGTTCCCGTGGATGCCCCCGCATCCCTACTATTCCTTGGTGAGAATTACACCAGGCCCTTCCAGTTTCACGCCCCCCCTTAGGTCGGGGTGCTCGATGACACTCGTAGTTCACATGTGGGAAGGCTTATGCGGCCTGTGCCCTTTTCCACCCCAATACCCCTGGGGTTCCAACTGGGCTGGGGTCTTCTCCCAGTGCTCCAGTCTGGAGGTCTGTGCTTCGGGCTCTCTTGGTTCAGAGCCCCCCTTTTTACCCTGGCCACCCTCTGGAAAGGCTCCTCTATGATGGGCAAGGGTCCTAAAGCCGTTTTCCCCTTGTCCCCTTGTCCTCTGACGAGGTCACAGGATCGGCAGTACTGTCGGACAGTAATAAAGACCCCAGGCCAGTAAAAGTTTCGTAGCAGCCTCTGCTGGGTACACCAGGTTCCCTGGTGCCCTGAGAGGGGAATGTCATGGGCCCGGTACAGCAGCTGGCGGCGATACTTCTGGGGTACCACCAGCTGCCTCCTGATCCCCCCTGACTCCATTTTCCCTGGGGGAGCCCATTCTCGGTACAGGAACCCCTTCTCCCACAGGAACCTTTTCCGGCCACCTCTCCCCATGGTCTGTACCGCACTGAGGTCGGCCAGGTCCCTTATCTTCCGCAAGGAGGGATCTTTCTGCACCTCGGCTTGGAACTCAGCAGCTGGGACAGGGATGGCCACCTGCTCTCTCTCGCTGGCTGGGTCTGAAGCCGCAGCCTCCCTGAGCCGTGTCCCTGGGCGTTCCCTCCCCACCAGGTTAGGGTCCTGCGCCTTGGCAAGGCACCCTCCCCAAGGCCAGGGCGCAGTGCCCCTCACCGGCTCTGACTGCGGGTCACAACCAGTGCATTCTGGGGGTTGCTTGGCCAGTCCTCCAGGTCCCCCCCCATCAACACCTCAGTGGGCAAATACGGGTGTACCCCCACATCCTTGGGGCCCTCCTTGGGCCCCCACTTCAGGCGTACCCTCGCCATGGGCACTTTGATTGGGGTCCCGCCCACCCCCGTCAGGGTCAGGTAGGTGTTGGGCACCACCCGATCGGGGGCCACCACCTTGGGCCGGGCCAGCGTGACCTCTGCGCCCGTATCCCAGTATCCATTGACCTTCCTCCCATCCACCTCCAGGGGAACAAGGCACTCTCTGCGGAGGGACAGCCCCGCGCCCACCCTGTAAACCAAAAACCCTGAGTCTGGAGCATCCAGCCCCCCAGAGGAGCTGGCCTGGAGCTCTCCTCCCTCCTTAGCAGGTGGTACTCTGCCAGCCCCCCTTGCCTGGGAACGCTGCCTCTCGCCCGGCTGGGTCTCTACCCAGTCAACCCTCTATGGGTTCAGTCTGCTCAGTCTGTCCCTGAGCCTGAGGCACTGGGCCCGTATGTGGCCTCTTTGGCCACAGTGATAGCAGCCCATGTCCCGTGGGTCCCCTCGAGCAGGTCGGATGGACCTGACGCCAGGTGTTCCCCTTTGGTGGGGGTTCTCCGTATTTCCCTGCTGGGAGGTCCCATGGTGACCCTCTCTCTGCGTTGTGGCGGGCCTGTTCCTTTGGGACTCCTCCCTGTTATCCCCTGCCCGACTGTTCACAAACTCATCGGCCAGCTGGCCTGCGTGCTGCGGGTTCTCTGGCTTTTGGTCCATCAACCATCGCCTCAAGTCGGATGGGCACTGCTCATACACGTGCTCCAGTACGACTAGGTCAAGCAGGTCCTCTTTAGTTTGGGCCCCAGCTGTCCACTTGCGGGCATACCCCTGCGCCCGGTTGGCCAGTTGTAGGTATGTGACCTCACGGGTTTTACGCTGACTCCGGAACCTTTTCCGGTACATCTCAGGGGTCAGCCCAAACTCGCGGAGCAGGGCCTTTTTGAACAGTTCGTAGTCCCCTGTCTCCGCCCCTTTCAGTCGGCTGTACACCTCCCTGGCTGTGGGGTCCAGTGAGGGGATGAAAAACTGGAGCCTGTCTGCAGGGTCAACCTGGAGCAGCTCGCAGGTATTCTCAAAGGCCGTCAGGAAGGTATCCATGTCCTCCCCCTCCTTACGCTGGGCCAGGAAGCACTTATCAAAGCTCTTTGCAGTCTTGGGTCTCCCCTCACTCACCGCAGCCGGGGCCCCACTGCTCCTCAGCCTGGCCAGCTCCAGCTCATGCTGACATTGGTCCCGCTCATGCTGACGTTGTTTCTCCTTCTCTTCCCGCTCGTGCTTTAGTTCTTGCTTCCTTAACTCAAGCTCTTCCCGTCTCATCTCCCTGTCACATTCCAGTCGCATCCGCTCCAGGGACGGGGAGCTCCACCGGGACGATCCCCTGCTGGCCGCCGGGGTCAGGGTGCCCTCGGTATTCGCTGGGCTTCCCCCAACCCC
>NW_020710487.1:0-4589 GCF_002925995.2 Terrapene triunguis
AGCTCAGGTAGCTCAATGTAACTCCCAGGCTACATTCCCAGGTCAAACCCACCCTGCTCCCTGCTCCGTCACATCTCTCCCCCCTTGGAGACTGAACTGAGCGGGGTCACTCTGCCCAGTGACCTGGGGAAGTTCAGGGCCCCCTCTCCGGGACAACGCATCCGCTATCAGGTTGGCACTTCCCTTCACATGGACCACGTCCATGTCATAATCCTGCAGGAGCAGGCTCCACCTCAGGAGCTCGGCGTTGGCTCCTTTCATCTGGTGTAGCCAGGTCAGGGAGAGTGGTCGGTGTGCACGGTGAAGTGTCGCCCAAAGAGATATGGCTCTAGTTTCTTGAGGGCCCACACCATGGCCAGACATTCCTTCTCGATGGCCGCGTAGTTCTGCTCCCGGGGTAGCAACTTCTTGCTCAGGTACACGATGGGGTGTCTCTCCCCCTTTTCATCCTCCTGCATTACGCCGCCCCCAGTCCTGTGTCTGAGGCGTCGGTGAACACCATAAAGGGCTTGTCAAAGTCTGGGTTTGCCAGAACTGGGCCACTGACCAGAGCCTCCTTCAGCGCCCGGAGAGCCTTCTGGCACTCCTCGGTCCAGACCACCTTGTCTGGCTTCGCCTTCTTGCACAGCTCAGTGATGGGGGCGGCTATGGCGCTAAAGTGGGGCACGAACCTTCGATAGTACCCCGCCATCCCAATAAAGGCTTGGACCTGCTTTTTGGTTTGCGGAGCGGGCCAGTCTCTGATCCCCTCCACTTTGGCTGGTTCCGGCTTTAGGCAGCCGCTCCCCACCTGGTGACCTAGGTAGGATACTTCAGCCATCCCCACCTTGCACTTCTCCGGTTTTACGGTCAGCCCAGCCTCCTGGAGTCGGTCCAGCACTTGTCTAACCTGGGACACGTGGTCCTCCCAGGTCTGGCTAAAGACACAGATGTCGTCAATATACGCCACGGCAAAACTCTCCATCCCCCTCAGTAGCTGATCCACCAGGCGCTGGAAGGTGGCCGGCGCTCCCTTGAGGCCGAAAGGCAGGGTCAGGAACTCATAGAGCCCCAGAGGGGTGATGAAGGCCGATTTCAGCCTGGCATCGGCATCCAGCGGCACTTGCCAATAGCCCTTTGTAAGATCCATGGCGGTAAGGTACCGAGCGCCTCCCAGCTTGTCTAGGAGCTCGTCAGGCCTAGGCATGGGGTAGGCATCGGCTACAGTGATGGCATTGAGCTTCCAATAGTCCACACAGAACCGGATCGACCCGTCCTTTTTAGGGACCAGCACCACCGGCGAGGCCCAAGGGCTGGAAGACGGCTGGATCACCCCCAAAGCCAGCATGTCATCGACCTCTCTTTCCAGGTCCTGAGCAGTTTTCCCTGTGACTCGGAAGGGGGAGCATTTTATAGGCGGGTGCGATCCTGTCTGCACCCGGTGGACAGTCAGATTAGTGCATCCCGGCCGGTTGGAAAACAGCTGTCGGTACAGATGCAACACCCCTCTGATCTCAGCTTGCTGGGCCGGGGTCAGCTGATCAGAGAGGGGAATTGCTTCCCGGGGGGAACCAGCTCTTGTCCCAGGGAATAGATCTACTAAAGGGTCATCTCCCTGCTCCTCCCAGTGCCCACACACAGCCAACACCACATTCCCCCTGTCATAATATGGCTTCATCATATTCACATGGTACACCCGGTGGTGGTGCGCCCGGTTCGACAGCTCCACCACCTAGTTTACCTCAGTTAGTTGCTTGACAACCTTGAAGGGCCCTTCCCATGCGGCCTGAAGTTTGTTCTTCCTCACGGGGATGAGGACCATCACCTGATCCCCGGTGGCGAAGGCACGGGCCCGCGCTGTGCGGTCATACCAGACCTTCTGCTTCCTCTGGGCTCGGGCCAGATTCTCCCTGGCTAGGCCCATGAGCTCGGCAAGTCGTTCCCGGAAGGTCAGGACATACTCCACCACCGACTCTCCCCTGGGAGTGGCCTTCCCCTCCCATTCGTCTCTCATCAGATCCAGGGGCCCCCTTACCCGCCTTCCATATAACAGTTCGAAAGGCGAAAACCCGGTAGACTCCTGGGGTACCTCCCTGTACGCGAACAGCAGGTGAGGTAAGTACTTGTCCCAGTCCTGCGGGTGCTGGTTCATAAATGTTTTTAGCATCATCTTTAGTGTCCCGTTGAACCTCTCCACCAGCCCGTTGGATTGGGGGTGATACGCTGAGGCCCAGTTGTGCCGGACCCCGCATTTCTCCCACAAGCACCGGAGTAGGGCCGACATGAAGTTGGACCCTTGGTCTGTTAAGACTTCCTTGGGAAACCCTACTCGGCTGAAAATGGTCAGCAGCGCATCTGCCACAGTGTCCGCTTCGATGGACGATAAGGGCACTGCCTCGGGGTAGCGGGTGGCGAAATCTACCACTACCAGAATGTATTTCTTCCCCGACCGGGTCGTCTTGCTGAGAGGTCCCACTATGTCCATGGCCACCTTCTGGAAAGGCTCCTCTATGATGGGCAAAGGTCTCAACGCCGCTTTCCCCTTGTCCCGGGCCTTCCCCACCCTCTGACAGGGGTCACAGGATCGGCAGTACTGTCGGACGTTGGTAAAGACCCCAGGCCAGTAAAAGTTCTGTAGCAGCCTCTGCCTGGTGCGCCGGATTCCCTGGTCCCCTGCGAGAGGGATGTCATGGGCCACGTACAGCAGCTTGTGGCGAAACTTCTGGGGAACCACCAGCTGCCTCCTGATCCCCCAGGACTCCACTTCCCCTGGGGGAGCCCATTCTCGGTATAGGAATCCCTTCTCCCACAGGAACCTCTCCTTGCAACCTCTCCCCATGGTCTGTACCGCCCTGAGGTCCGTCAGGTCCCTTATCTTCCGCAAGGAGGGATCTGTCTGCAACTCGGCCTGGAACTCAGCAGCTGGGGAAGGGATGGGCACCTGCTCTCTCTCGCCGGCTGGGTCTGAGGCCGCAGCCCCCCTGAGCTGTGTCCCTGGGTGTTCCCTCCCCACCGGGTTAGGGTCGTGCGCCTCGGGCAAGGCACCCTCCCCAAGGTCAAGGCGCAGTGCCCCTCGCCGGCTCTGGCTACAGGTCACGACCACGGCACACTGGGGGTTGGTTGGCCAGTCCTCCAGGTCCCCCCCCCGCCCATCAACACCTCAGTGGGCAAATGGTGGTGCACCTCCACATCCTTGGGGCCCTCCTTGGCCCCCCCACTTCAGGTGTACCCTCGCCACAGGCACCTTGACTGGGGTCCCGCCCACCCCTGTCAGGGTCAGGTAAGTGTTGGGCACCACCCGACGTGGGGCCACCACCTCGGGCCGGGCCAGCGTGACCTCTGCGCCCGTATCCCAGTATCCATTGACCTTTCTCCCATCCACCTCCAGGAGAACAAGGCACTCTCTGCGGAGAGACAGCCCCGCGCCCACCGTATAAACCAAAAACCCTGAGTCTGGAGCATCCAGCCCCCCAGAGGAGCTGGCCTGGAGCTCTCCTCCCTCCTTAGCAGGTGGTACTCTGCCAGCCCCCCTTCCCTGGGAATGCTGCCTCTCGCCCGGCTGGGTCTCTACCCAGTCAACCCTCTGTGGGTTTGGTCTGCTCAGTCTGTCCCTGATCCTGGGGCACTGGGCCCATATGTGGCCTCTCTGGCCACAGTGATAGCAGCCCATGTCCCGTGGGTCCCCTCGAACGGGTCGGATGGACCTGAAGTTGGATGTTCCCCTTTGGTGGGGGTTTTCCGTATTTCCCCGCTGGGAGGTCCCATGGTGACTCTCTCTCTGCGTTGTGGCGGGCCTGTTCCTTTGGGACTCCTCCCTGTTATCCCCTGCCCGACTGTTCACAAACTCATTGGCCAGCTGGCCTGCGTGCTGCGGGTTCTCTGGCTTTTGGTCCATCAACCATCGCCTCAGGTCAGATGGGCACTGCTCATACACGTGCTCCAGTACGAATAGGTCAAGCAGGTCCTCTTTAGTTTGGGCCCCAGCCGTCCACTTGCGGGCATACCCCTGCGCCCGGTTGGCTAGTTGTAGGTATGTGACCTCATGGGTTTTATGCTGACTCCGGAACCTTTTCTGGTACATCTCAGGAGTCAGCCCAAACTCGCGGAGCAGGGCCTTTTTGAACCGTTCGTAGTCCCCTGTCTCCACCCCTTTCAGTCGGCTGTACACCTCCCTGGCTGTGGAGTCCAGTGAGGGGAGAGAAACTGGAGCCTGTCTGAAGGGTCAACCTGGAGCAGCTCGCAGGTATTCTCAAAGGCCGTCAGGAAGGTATCCATGTCCTCCCCTCCTTACGCTGGGCCAGGAAGCACTTATCAAAGCTCTTTGCAGTCTTGGGTCTCCCCTCACTCACCGCAGCCGGGGCCTCACTGCTCCTCAGCCTGGCCAGTTCCCGCTCATGCTGACGTTGGTCCCGCTCATGCTGACGTTGTTTCTCCTTCTCTTCCCGCTCCTGCTTCAGTTCTTGCTGCCTTAACTCGAGCTCTTTCAGTCTCATCTCCCTGTCACATTCCAGCCGCATCCGCTCCCGGGATGGGGAGCTCCACCGGGACGATCCCCTGCTGGCGGCCGGGGTCAGGGTGCCCTCGGTATTCGCTGGGCTTCCCCCAACCCC
>NW_020710488.1:0-1987 GCF_002925995.2 Terrapene triunguis
GGGGTTGGGGGAAGCCCAGCGAATACCGAGGGCACCCTGACCCCGGCCGCCAGCAGGGGATCGTCCCGGTGGAGCTCCCCATCCCGGGAGCGGATGCGGCTGGAATGTGACAGGGAGATGAGACTGAAAGAGCTCGAGTTAAGGCAGCAAGAACTGAAGCAGGAGCGGGAAGAGAAGGAGAAACAACGTCAGCATGAGCGGGACCAACGTCAGCATGAGCGGGAACTGGCCAGGCTGAGGAGCAGTGAGGCCCCGGCTGCGGTGAGTGAGGGGAGACCCAAGACTGCAAAGAGCTTTGATAAGTGCTTCCTGGCCCAGCGTAAGGAGGGGAGGACATGGATACCTTCCTGACGGCCTTTGAGAATACCTGCGAGCTGCTCCAGGTTGACCCTTCAGACAGGCTCCAGTTTCTCTCCCCTCACTGGACTCCACAGCCAGGGAGGTGTACAGCCGACTGAAAGGGGTGGAGACAGGGGACTACGAACGGTTCAAAAAGGCCCTGCTCCGCGAGTTTGGGCTGACTCCTGAGATGTACCAGAAAAGGTTCCGGAGTCAGCATAAAACCCATGAGGTCACATACCTACAACTAGCCAACCGGGCGCAGGGGTATGCCCGCAAGTGGACGGCTGGGGCCCAAACTAAAGAGGACCTGCTTGACCTATTCGTACTGGAGCACGTGTATGAGCAGTGCCCATCTGACCTGAGGCGATGGTTGATGGACCAAAAGCCAGAGAACCCGCAGCACGCAGGCCAGCTGGCCAATGAGTTTGTGAACAGTCGGGCAGGGGATAACAGGGAGGAGTCCCAAAGGAACAGGCCCGCCACAACGCAGAGAGAGAGTCACCATGGGACCTCCCAGCGGGGAAATACGGAAAACCCCCACCAAAGGGGAACATCCAACTTCAGGTCCATCCGACCCGTTCGAGGGGACCCACGGGACATGGGCTGCTATCACTGTGGCCAGAGAGGCCACATATGGGCCCAGTGCCCCAGGATCAGGGACAGACTGAGCAGACCAAACCCACAGAGGGTTGACTGGGTAGAGACCCAGCCGGGCGAGAGGCAGCATTCCCAGGGAAGGGGGGCTGGCAGAGTACCACCTGCTAAGGAGGGAGGAGAGCTCCAGGCCAGCTCCTCTGGGGGGCTGGATGCTCCAGACTCAGGGTTTTTGGTTTATACGGTGGGCGCGGGGCTGTCTCTCCGCAGAGAGTGCCTTGTTCTCCTGGAGGTGGATGGGAGAAAGGTCAATGGATACTGGGATACGGGCGCAGAGGTCACGCTGGCCCGGCCCGAGGTGGTGGCCCCACGTCGGGTGGTGCCCAACACTTACCTGACCCTGACAGGGGTGGGCGGGACCCCAGTCAAGGTGCCTGTGGCGAGGGTACACCTGAAGTGGGGGGGCCAAGGAGGGCCCCAAGGATGTGGAGGTGCACCACCATTTGCCCACTGAGGTGTTGATGGGCGGGGGGGGGACCTGGAGGACTGGCCAACCAACCCCCAGTGTGCCGTGGTCGTGACCTGTAGCCAGAGCCGGCGAGGGGCACTGCGCCTTGACCTTGGGGAGGGTGCCTTGCCCGAGGCGCACGACCCTAACCCGGTGGGGAGGGAACACCCAGGGACACAGCTCAGGGGGGCTGCGGCCTCAGACCCAGCCGGCGAGAGAGAGCAGGTGCCCATCCCTTCCCCAGCTGCTGAGTTCCAGGCCGAGTTGCAGACAGATCCCTCCTTGCGGAAGATAAGGGACCTGACGGACCTCAGGGCGGTACAGACCATGGGGAGAGGTTGCAAGGAGAGGTTCCTGTGGGAGAAGGGATTCCTATACCGAGAATGGGCTCCCCCAGGGGAAGTGGAGTCCTGGGGGATCAGGAGGCAGCTGGTGGTTCCCCAGAAGTTTCGCCACAAGCTGCTGTACGTGGCCCATGACATCCCTCTCGCAGGGGACCAGGGAATCCGGCGCACCAGGCAGAGGCTGCTACAGAACTTTTAC
>NW_020710489.1:0-799 GCF_002925995.2 Terrapene triunguis
GGAGAGCACAGGCCGGCGAGTGGCCAGCAGGAGGATGTATGCTAAACGCCTTAAGAGCGACCTGGTGGAGCTGTGCAGGCAGAGGGGGCTGCGCATTGGGAGGTCCACCAAAGAACAGCTCATTGCCCAGCTGGAGGAGAGGGATCGCTTGGATGAACCGAGCCCTGTCCCTGAGGGAAGCCGCCCGGCGGATGCAGCGTGGGCCCCGGGGCCTGACATGGCTGGGAGGGGTCAGACTGCTGCCGAGGGCATCCCGAGACCCTGCCTACCTGTGCCTAGGGGAGGGGTTGGGGGAAGCCCAGTGAATACCGAGGGCACCCTGACCCCGGCGGCCAGCAGGGGATCGTCCCGGCGGAGCTCCCTATCCCGGGAGCGGATGCGGTTGGAATGTGAATGGGAGATGAGACGGGAAGAGCTTGAGTTAAGGAAGCAAGAACTGAAGCAGGAGTGGGAAGAGAAGGAGAAACGACGTCAGCATGAGGAGAAATAACGTCAGCATGAGGAGAACCAACGTCAGCATGAGGAGAACCAACGTCAGCATGAGGAGAACCAACGTCAGCATGAGCTGGAACTGGCCAGGCTGAGGAGCAGTGGGGCCCCAGCTGCGGTGAGCGAGGGGGGACCCAAGACTGCGAAGAGCTTTGATAAGTGCTTCCTGGCCCAGCGTAAGGAGGGGGAGGACACGGATACCTTCCTGACGGCCTTTGAGAATACCTGCGAGCTGCTCCAGGTTGACTCTGCAGACAGGCTCCAGTTTCTCATTCCCTCACTGGACTCCACAGCCAGGGAGGTGTACAGC
>NW_020710489.1:899-2365 GCF_002925995.2 Terrapene triunguis
CATCCCCTCACTGGACTCCACAGCCAGGGAGGTGTACAGCCGACTGAGAGGGGGGGAGACGGGACTACGAACTGTTCAAAAAGGCCCTGCTCCGCGAGTTTGGGCTGACCCCTGAGATGTACCGGAAAAGGTTCCGGGGTCAGTGTAAAACCCGTGAGGTCACATACCTACAACTAGCCAACCGGGCGCAGGGGTATGCCTGCAAGTGGACAGCTGGGGCCCAAACTATGGAGGACCTGCTTGACCTATTCGTACTGGAGCACATGTATGAGCAGTGCCCATCTGACTTGAGGTGATGGTTGATGGACCAAAAGCCAGAGAACCCGCAGCACGCAGGCCAGCTGGCCGACAAGTTTGTGAACAGTTGGGCAGGGGATAACAGGGAGGAGTCCCAAAGGAACAGGCCCGCCACAACGCAGAGAGAGAGTCACCATGGGACAGAGAGGCCACATACGGGCCCAGTGCCCCAGGCTCAGGGACAGACTGAGCAGACCCAACCCACAGAGGGTTGACTGGGTAAAGACCCAGCCAGGCGAGAGGCAGCATTCCCAGGAAAGGGTGGCTGGCAGCGTACCACCTGCTAAGGAGGGAGGAGGGCCCCAGGCCAGCTCCTCTGGGGTGCTGGATGCTCCAGACTCCGAGTTTTTGGTTTACAGGGTGGGCGCGGGGCTGTCCCTCCGCAGAGAGTGCCTTGTTCCCCTGGAGGTGGATGGGAGGAAGGTCAATGGATACTGGGATACGGGCGCAGAGGTGACGCTGGCCCGGCCCGAGGTGGTGGCCCCACGTCGGGTGGTGCCCAACACTTACCTGACCCTGACGGGGGTGGGCAGGACCCCAGTCAAGGTGCCTGTGGCGAGGGTACACCTGAAGTGGGAGGCCAAGGAGGGCCCCAAGGATGTGGGGGTGCATCACCATTTGCCCTCTGAGATGTTGATGGGCGGGGGCGGGGGGACCTGGAGGACTGGCCAAGCAACTCCCAGGGTGCCCTGGTCGTGACCCGTAGCCAGAGCCGGCGAGGGGCACTGCACCCTGACCTTGGGGAGGGTACCTTGCCCGAGGCGCACGACCCTAACCCGGTGGGGAAGGAACACCCAGGGACACAGCTCAGGGGGGCTGCGGCCTCAGACCCAGCCGGCGAGAGAGAGCAGGAGGCCATCCCTGTCCCAGCTGCTGAGTTCCAGGCCGAGTTGCAGACAGATCCCTCCTTGCGGAAGATAAGGGACCTGGCCGACCTCAGTGCGGTACAGACCATGGGGAGAGGTGGCCGGAAAAGGTTCCTGTGGGAGAAGGGATTCCTATACCGAGAGTGGGCTCCCCCAGGGGAAGTGGAGTCGTGGGGGATCAGGAGGCAGCTGGTGGTACCCCAGAAGTATTGCCGCAAGCTACTGTACCTGGCCCATGACATCCCTCTCGCAGGGCACCAGGGAATCCGGCGCACCAGGCAGAGGCTGCTACAGAACTTTTAC
>NW_020710490.1:0-1024 GCF_002925995.2 Terrapene triunguis
CCGGCTCACCCTGTCGCTGGTGAGAACGCCCATCCCCGTACGCCCCGAACCTCCAGAGCGCCCGCTCCTCTGGCCATCGCTGCGCCCGTACGCCTCGGCCCCTCTGTGACGAACTGGGACTGGTCTTACTGTGGTCTTTGAATGCTGAGTGGGGAGTGTTGGCTGGGAAGGCAGGGGAGTGTGGCTAGGATGGTCTGCATGGGGGGATGGGAGACTGGCCGAGGGAGAATACCTGAGCATGTAACATGAGAACACAGGAAGGGGTTAGAGGCCAGGTGACACCTTTGCCCGGGAAACTGAACAAAGGCTGGGGGGAGAGTTTCAGAGCTGGCTGGTGGAATGGCTGGGAAGCAGACGGGTCTCTGACCTTCCAAGGGGGCTGTGGTGCCCGGGGACCCCCAAGATGGACCTAACTGAGGGGGTCCTGTTGTCTGTGCCTGCAAGACCTGTCTTGGACTGTGTTCCTGTCGTCTAAATAAACCTTCTGCTTTACTGGCTGGCTGAGAGTCATGGTGAATCGCAGGAAGCCGGGAGTGCCGGGCCCTGTGTCCCCCCACACTCCGTGACAACTGGTGGCAGCGGTGGGATCTACTGCACCCCGTGGACGGCGCTTCCTGCAGTAAGTGACTGGGGAGCAGTAAAACGAAGGGGGATCGACGGGGACCAGGTGGGCTGAAGAGTCGGAGAGAGACGGTTTCAGGGGGCGATTAACCCCTGGGAGTGTGTGACCAGACAGAAGGACTGTTGCAGTAACAGGGTCCCCCGGGGGGTCGCAGCGAGCGGTCCCAGGGGCGGAGGAGTCTGCAGCTCGACCCTGGCAAAGAGGTGGTGACCTGAAGAGGGGCTGGCACACTAGGGGTCCCCCAGGAACGGTGGAAAGCGGAGAGCACAGGCCGGCGAGTGGCCAGCAGAAGGGTGTATGCTAAACTCCTTAAGAGCGACCTGGTGGAGCTGTGCAGGCAGAGGGGGCTGCGCACTGGGAGGTCCACCAAAGAACAGCTCATTGCCCGGCTGGAGGAGAGGG
>NW_020710491.1:0-1428 GCF_002925995.2 Terrapene triunguis
CCCCTCCCTCCCCTACACCCGTAGCATTCGGCTCCCTCCCTACACCCACAGCGTTTAGCTCCCTCCCTACACCCACAGCGTTCGGCTCCCTCCCCTAAACCCGCAGTGTGCCCCTCCCTCCCCTACACCCGTAGCATTCAGCCCCCTCCCTAGACCCACAGCATGCCCCTCCTTCCAAACATCAGCAGTGTGCCCTTCCCTCTAAACACCAACACTTGTCGCTCCCTCCACACAATCATATTATGTCCCTCCCTCCATTCACCTACAGCGTGTCCCTGCCTCCCTCTTTCCCTACACCCGCAGTGTGCCCTCCCGCCATTCACCCGCAGCATGCCCTTCCCTCCGTACACCCACAGCGTGTCCCTGCCTCCCTCCTTCCCTACACCCGCAGTGTGACCTTCCCTCCGTACACCCGCAGCATGCCTCTCTGTCCACACACACGCAGCGTGACCCTCTCTCCACACACCCACAGCGTGCCCTTCCCTCCATAAACCCACAGCTTGCGGCTCCCTCGCTACACCCGCAGCGTGCCTTTCCCTCCCTACACCCGCAGCATGCCCCTCCCTCTAAACACCAATACTTGTCCCTCCCACCGCACACCAATACTGTGTCCCTCCCTCCATTCACCTACAACGTGTCCCTGCCTCCCTCCTTCCCTACACCCGCAGTGTGCCCCTCTCTCCACACACCTGCAGCGTGCCCCACCCTCCCTCTGTGTGGACAGAGAGGCACGCTGCGGGTGTAGGAAGGGAGGGGCACACTGCAGGTGTAGGGAAGGAGGGAGGCAGGGACACGCTGTAGGTGAATGGAGGGAGGGACACAGTATTGGTGTGCGGTGGGAGGGACAAGTATTGGTGTTTAGAGGGAGGGGCATGCTGCGGGTGTAGGGAGGGAAAGGCACGCTGCGGGTGTAGCGAGGGAGCCGCAAGCTGTGGGTTTATGGAGGGAAGGGCACGCTGTGGGTGTGTGGAGAGAGGGTCACGCTGCGTGTGTGTGGACAGAGAGGCATGCTGCGGGTGTACGGAGGGAAGGTCACACTGCGGGTGTAGGGAAGGAGGGAGGCAGGGACACGCTGTGGGTGTACGGAGGGAAGGGCATGCTGCGGGTGAATGGCGGGAGGGCACACTGCGGGTGTAGGGAAAGAGGGAGGCAGGGACACGCTGTAGGTGAATGGAGGGAGGGACATAATATGATTGTGTGGAGGGAGCGACAAGTGTTGGTGTTTAGAGGGAAGGGCACACTGCTGATGTTTGGAAGGAGGGGCATGCTGTGGGTCTAGGGAGGGGGCTGAATGCTACGGGTGTAGGGGAGGGAGGGGCACACTGCGGGTTTAGGGGAGGGAGCCGAACGCTGTGGGTGTAGGGAGGGAGCTAAACGCTGTGGGTGTAGGGAGGGAGCCGAATGCTACGGGTGTAGGGGAGGGAGGGG
>NW_020710492.1:0-2893 GCF_002925995.2 Terrapene triunguis
GGAGAGGGGAAGTTTGGGGCTCTCTGCTGTCACACCCAGCTCCGGTCACAGTCGGGGCTGGGTTGGAGAGGGGACGGCTGAGGCTCTCCACTGTCACACGCAGGAAGTTGCTAGCAATCGGGGGCGCAAGGCCATGCACAGACCCAAGCCATCTGCTCGATGACAGAACACCAACGCTGAGTCGACTGGTGTCATGACCAAGTCTTCTTGCCACCCAAAGAGAAAAGGGTCCAGTTGTGGCAGAGAAGAGCAGAGAACAGCCCTGTAGCCCGTGTGCTCTGGCTCCCACCCGCCGAGCGCCGACCACGCCCTGCAGATCAGCCCTGAACAACCGGGCGCTGCCCTAAGTGACTCCGCACCGGAGCTGGCCGGTCGAGAGAGGACGCTCCAGGGGGGCGACGTGGCTGGCCCCCAGCCCTGCGACTGTGGCAGAGGCCTCGGAATTTGCAGCTGCGCTGCCGGCTGCTGGAGCACAACTGCTCTTCCAAGGCCTGGCAGCGTGTACGGCTCGGGCCATGGCATGTGCACAGATGTGACAGGAAGCAGTAGGATGACGCGACAAGAAGAATGCCCCACCCCCTCCTCTCCAGATGCTGGGAAAAGAGCCGGGCCCCTGCAGCGGGCCCTGAAGGACAACACGCTCCGTTTATTTCACAGGGGGTGGGGCAGTGGTTGTGAATTCCAGAGCTGAGGGGCCCGCCCAGAGAGAGAAGGCCCTGCCAGCAGCCCCCTCTCACCGTACCGGGGAGCACCAGTGTCTGCTGCCCGGCCGGCTGCTGCGGCCCTGGGAGAGAGGGGGCATCTCGTAGGCTGGCAGCTCCCAGGCCAGCCAGGGCTGTGCGGTCACAGTGGCAGTGCACCCCGCAGCTCTGCCTTGGAGCTGCTCCCCCGGCCCCAGAGCGAGCAGCGCCTGCAGGGGCAGGCTGACAGATTTCCCCTCTAATGGGCCCTAATAAGCGGCCAGCAGTGCCCAGAGCAGCCTCTGGGGACGGAGCATCGTCCCCCTGGGACTTTCTGTCCAGCCAGGAGCCCTGGGCAGGGTTAACCGGCGCCAGAGGAATAATGGGAGCGGGGACTAGCCCGGCTCCCCTCCTCCTGCCCCCTGCTAGGCTCCAGTCAGAGAGCCCCATGGGGCGTTCAGGGGTCAGTACACTCTCTTTGGGGTTTAGGCCATCTGCCGCCCTGTGTTAAACATGAGCTAATCCTTGCTCCTCTGGGTTGGGGGTAATTGGGTTTAAATGCTCAGCTAATGAGGCGTGAAAACGTTAGCACTGATAGAACAAACAGAGGCATGTGCAGAGGGAAGGGGAGCCGGGCAGGGGCAGCCGAAGGAGGCTGCCTGCAGGAACGAGGGCACAGCCCAGCCAGCCGGGAACGGGAGCGGCTGCCAGACTCCCCTTCCCTCAGGTCGGCCCGTTTTCTCTGCATCCCGAGCTGAGGCCTGCTCTGGCTGGGGCGAGCTCCCCTCACTGCCTCTCCCCACGTCACCCCTCACTAACGCAGCATTTGGACAAGGGACTGACTGCGACAAACCCCTTTCTGGGAACCAGCCAGGGCTGCCCAGCGGCTGCATGGAGCCTGGCTCTGTCTGGAGAGAACAGCAGCCCTGCAGGCCCAGGCCCCAGACCCAGCTCCCTATCCCATGAGATGCTCATTGGCCTGAAACTGATTTCCTCCTTGGCGCCCTGGTGTGTTAGACAGGCAGCCCCTGCGCCCCGGGCACAAGGAGAAGGACTTAGGTTCAACCAGAAGAGCCCCAGACCCAAGGAACAGGCTCAGGCCTGGAGCTGCAGGGACAGAGGGAGACGAACTAGAAATGCCAGCGGCCTACTCCAGCCCCAGGAAGAGACCGGGTGGCAGGATCACTGCTGATGACCTAGGGGAGCCCAGTCTGATTTGAGTTGCCCCCATCCCAAGCAGTCTTGCCATCAGGAAACCTTTCCTGATGTTCAGCTGATTTGGTGTGTGTTCCAAATTTCATCCCAACGCTTCCAGATCTCCCCTTTTGGGGACACTGATCCCAGCGTCCAATCAGTCACCCGTCCTACAGGGCCAGTACCCGGGACTCCCCACGCCCGTTACCTAGCGAGGATCCAGGGACTGGCAAAGCCCAGCTCAGCACGGCTCCTACCGGGGAGGGGCCTATGCAGCTCTAGAGTTGGTGCCTGCCGGACACAGTGTCCCAGCTTGACTCCGCTGTTGCCACAGACCGAAGGAGTCTCTGCTCACTGGATAAATCCGCTCCAGTTCCAGGCCCCAGGATGCAGAGGGCAGGAACACGGGCAGGATAGGCCCCGTAACACTGCACTGACTGCACTGCACGTAGGGCTGTCAAGGAATCAGTTAACTCACATGATTAACTCAACACACACAAAAAAAGAATTGTGATTAATCGCAGTTTTAATCGCACTGTTAAACAATAGAATACCAATTGAAATTTATTCAATATTTTTGGATGTTTTTCTACATTTTCAAATATATTGATTTCAATTAAAACACAGTATACAATGTAGACAGTGCTCACTTTATATTGTTGTTTTTAATTACAAATATGTGCACTGTAAAAATGGCAAACAAAATCATAGAATCATAGAATATCAGGGTTGGAAGGGACCTCAGGAGGTATCTAGTCCAACCCCCTGCTCAAAGCAGGACCAATCCCCAACTAAATCATTCCAGCCAGGGCTTTGTCAAGCCTGACCTTAAAAACCTCTAAGGAAGGAGATTCCACCACCTCCCTAGGTAACCCATTCCAGTGCTTCACCACCCTCCTAGTGAAATAGTGTTTCCTAATATCCAACCTAGACCTCCCCCACTGCAACTTGAGACCATTACTCCTTGTTCTGTCATCAGGTACCACTGAGAACAGTCTAGATCCATCCTCTTTGGAACC
>NW_020710492.1:2993-4230 GCF_002925995.2 Terrapene triunguis
TAGGAAGGAGATTCCACCACCTCCCTAGGTAACCCATTCCAGTGCTTCACCACCCTCCTAGTGAAATAGTGTTTCCTAATATCCAACCTAGACCTCCCCCACTGCAACTTGAGACCATTACTCCTTGTTCTGTCATCAGGTACCACTGAGAACAGTCTAGATCCATCCTCTTTGGAACCCCCTTTCAGGTAGTTGAAGGCTGCTATCAAATCCCCCCTCACTCTTCTCTTCTGCAGACTAAACAAGCCCAGTTCCCTCAGCCTCTCCTCGTAAGTCATGTGCTCCAGCCCCCAATCATTTTTGTTGCCCTCCGCTGGACTCTCTCCAATTTGTCCACATCCTTTCTGAAGTGGGGGGACCAAAATTGGAAGCAATACTCCAGATGTGGCGTCACCAGTGCCGAATAGAGGGGAATAATCACTTCCCTCGATCTGCTGGCAATGCTCCTACTAATGCAGCCCAATATGCCGTTAGCCTGCTTGGCAACAAGGGCACACTGTTGACTCATATCCAGCTTCTCATCCACTGTAATCCCCAGGTCCTTTTCTGCAGAACTGCCACTTAGCCAGTCGGTCCCCAGCCTGTAGCAGTGCATGCGATTCTTCTGTCCTAAGTGCAGGACTCTGCACTTGTCCTTGTTGAACCTCATCAGATTTCTTCTGGCCCAATCCTCCAATTTGTCTAGGTCACTCTGGACCCTATCCCTACTCTCCAGCATATCTACCTCTCCCCCCAGCTTAGTGTCATCTGTGAACTTACTGAGGGTTCAATCCATCCCATCATCCAGATCATTAATGAAGATGTTGAACAAAACCGGCCTCAGGACCAATCCCTGTGGTACTCCGCTTGATACCGGCTGCCAACTAGACATTGAGCTGTTGATCACTACCCGTTGAGCCCGACGATCTAGCCAGCTTGCTATCCACCTTACAGTCCATTCATCCAATCCATACTTTTTAAACTTGCTGCCAAGAATACTGTGGGAGACCATATCAAAAGCTTTGCTAGAGTCAATATATAGTATTTTTCAGTTCACCTCATGCAAGTACTGTAGTGCAATCTTTTTGCCATGAAAGTGCAACTTACAAATTTAGATTTTTTTTGTTACATAACTGCACTCAAACAAAACAATGAAAAACTTTAGCGCCTACAAGTCCACTCAGTCCTACTTCTTGTTCAGCCAGTCACTAAGACAAACAAGTTTGTTTAGTTTACGGGAGATAATGCTGCCCGCTTC
>NW_020710493.1:0-3924 GCF_002925995.2 Terrapene triunguis
TGGGGCTCTCCGCTGTCACACCCAGCTCCGGTCACAGTCGGGGCTGGGTTGGAGAGGGGACGGCTGAGGCTCTCCACTGTCACACGCAAGAAGTTGCTAGCAATCGGGGGCGCAAGGCCATGCACAGACCCAAGCCATCTGCTCGATGACAGAATACCAACGCTGAGTCGACTGGTGTCATGACCAAGTCTTCTTGCTACCCAAAGAGAAAAGGGTCCAGTTGTGGCAGAGAAGAGCAGAGAACAGCCCTGTAGCCCGTGTGCTCTGGCTCCCACCCGCCGAGCGCCGACCACGCCCTGCAGATCAGCCCTGAACAACCGGGCGCTGCCCTAAGTGACTCCGCACCGGAGCTGGCCGGTTGAGAGAGGACGCTCCAGGGGGGCGACGTGGCTGGCCCCCAGCCCTGCGACTGTAGCAGAGGCCTCGGAATTTGCAGCTGCGCTGCCGGCTGCTGGAGCACAACTGCTCTTCCAGTGGCCTGGCAGCGTGTACGGCTCGGGCCATGGCATGTGCACAGATGTGACAGGAAGCAGTAGGATGACGCGACAAGAAGAATGCCCCACCCCCTCCTCTCCAGATGCTGGGAAAAGAGCCGGGCCCCTGCAGCGGGCCCTGAAGGACAACAGCCTCCGTTTATTTCACAGGGGGTGGGGCAGTGGCTGTGAATTCCAGAGCTGAGGGGCCCGCCCAGAGAGAGAAGGCCCTGCCAGCAGCCCCCTCTCACCATACCGGGGAGCACCAGTGTCTGCTGCCCGGTCTGCTGCTGCGGCCCTGGGAGAGAGGGGGCATCTCGTAGGCTGGCAGCTCCCAGGCCAGCCAGGGCTGTGCGGTCACCCCGCAGCTCTGCCTTGGAGCTGCTCCCCCGGCCCCAGAGCGAGCAGCGCCTGCAGGGGCGGGCTGACAGATTTCCCCTCTAATGGGCCCTAATAAACGGCCAGCAGTGCCCAGAGCAGCCTCTGGGGACGGAGCATCGTCCCCCTGGGACTTTCTGTCCAGCCAGGAGCCCTGGGCAGGGTTAACCGGCGCCAGAGGAATAATGGGAGCGGGGACTAGCCCGGCTCCCCTCCTCCTGCCCCCTGCTCGGCTCCAGTCAGGGAGCCCCATGGGGCGTTCAGGGGTCAGTACACTCTCTTTGGGGTTTAGGCCATCTGCCGCCCTGTGTTAAACATGAGCTAATCCTTGCTCCTCTGGGTTGGGGGTAATTGGGTTTAAATGCTCAGCTAATGAGGCGTGAAAACGTTAGCACTGATAGAACAAACAGAGGCATGTGCAGAGGGAAGGGGAGCCGGGCAGGGGCAGCCGAAGGAGGCTGCCTGCAGGCCCGAGGGCACAGCCCAGCCAGCGGGGAACGGGAGCGGCTGCCAGACTCCCCTTCCCTCAGGTCGGCCCGTTTTCTCTGCATCCCGAGCTGAGGCCTGCTCTGGCTGGGGCGAGCTCCCCTCACTGCCTCTCCCCACGTCACCCCTCACTAACGCAGCATTTGGACAAGGGACTGACTGCGACAAACCCCTTTCTGGGGACCAGCCAGGGCTGCCCAGCGGCTGCATGGAGCCTGGCTCTGTCTGGAGAGAACAGCAGCCCTGCAGGCCCAGGCCCCAGACCCAGCTCCCTATCCCATGAGATGCTCATTGGCCTGAAACTGATTTCCTCCTTGGCGCCCTGGTGTGTTAGACAGGCAGCCCCTGCGCCCCGGGCACAAGGAGAAGGACTTAGGTTCAACCAGAAGAGCCCCAGACCCAAGCAACAGGCTCAGGCCTGGAGCTGCAGGGACAGAGGGAGACGAACTAGAAATGCCAGCGGCCTAGTCCAGCCCCAGGAAGAGACCGGGTGGCAGGATCACTGCTGATGACCTAGGGGAGCCCAGTCTGATTTGAGTTGCCCCCATCCCAAGCAGTCTTGCCATCAGGAAACCTTTCCTGATGTTCAGCTGATTTGGTGTGTGTTCCAAATTTCATCCCAACGCTTCCAGATCTCCCCTTTTGGGGACACTGATCCCAGCGTCCAATCAGCCACCCGTCCTACAGGGCCAGTACCCGGGACTCCCCACGCCCATTACCTAGCGAGGATCCAGGGACTGGCAAAGCCCAGCTCAGCACGGCTCCCACCGGGGTGGGGCCTATGCAGCTCTAGAGCGGGTGCCTGCCGGACACAGTGTCCCAGCTCGACTCTGCTGTTGCCACAGACCGAAGGAGTCTCTGCTCACTGGATAAATCCGCTCCAGTTCCAGGCCCCAGGATGCAGAGGGCAGGAACACGGGCAGGATAGGCCCCGTAACACTGCACTGACTGCACTGCACGTAGGGCTGTCAAGGAATCAGTTAACTCACACGATTAACTCAACACACAAAAAAAAAGAATTGCGATTAATCGCAGTTTTAATCGCACTGTGAAACAATAGAATACCAATTGAAATGTATTCAATATTTTTGGATGTTTTTCTACATTTCAAATATATTGATTTCAATTAAAACACAGTATACAATGTAGACAGTGCTCACTTTATATTGTTGTTTTTAATTACAAATATTTGCACTGTAAAAATGGCAAACAAAATCACAGAATCATAGAATATCAGGGTTGGAAGGGACCTCAGGAGGTATCTAGTCCAACCCCCTGCTCAAAGCAGGACCAATCCCCAACTAAATCATCCCAGCCAGGGCTTTGTCAAGCCTGACCTTAAAAACCTCTAAGGAAGGAGATTCCACCACCTCCCTAGGTAACCCATTCCAGTGCTTCACCACCCTCCTAGTAAAATAGTGTTTCCTAATATCCAACCTAGACCCCCCCATTGCAACTTGAGACCATTGCTCCTTGTTCTGTCATCAGGTACCACTGAGAACAGTCTAGATCCATCCTCTTTGGAACCCCCTTTCAGATAGTTGAAGGCTGCTATCAAATCCCCCCTCACTCTTCTCTTCTGCAGACTAAACAAGCCCAGTTCCCTCAGCCTCTCCTCATAAGTCATGTGCCCCAGGCCCCCAATCATTTTTGTTGCCCTCCGCTGGACTCTCTCCAATTTGTCCACATCCTTCTTGTAGTGTGGGGCCCAAAACTGGAAGCAATACTCCAGATGTGGCCTCACCAGTGCCAAATAGAGGGGAATAATCACTTCCCTTGATCTGCTGGCAATGCTCCTACTAATGCAGCCCAATATGCCGTTAGCCTGCTTGGCAACAAGGCCACACTGCTGACTCATATCCAGCTTCTCATCCATTGTAACCCCCAGGTCCTTTTCTGCAGAACTGCTGCCTAGCCATTCGGTCCCTAGTCTGTAGCGGTGCATGGGATTCTTCTGTCCTAAGTGCAGGACTCTGCACTTGTCCTTGTTGAACCTCATCAGATTTCTTCTGGCCCAATCCTCCAATTTGTCTAGGTCACTCTGGACCCTATCCTTACCTTCCAGCGTATCCACCTCTCCCCCCAGCTTAGTGTCATCTGTGAACTTGCTGAGAGTGCAATTAATCCCATTGTCCAGATCATTAATGAAGATGTTGAACAAAACCGGCCTCAGGACCAACTCCTGTGGTACTCCGCTTGATACCGGCTGCCAACTAGACATCGAGCCATTGATCACTACCCATTGAGCCCGACAATCTAGCCAGCTTGCTATCCACCTTACAGTCCATTCATCCAGCCCATACTTTTTAAACTTGCTGCCAAGAATACTGTGGGAGACCATATCAAAAGCTTTGCTAGAGTCAAGATATAGTATTTTTCAGTTCACCTCATGCAAGTACTGTAGTGCAATCTTTTTGCCATGAAAGTGCAACTTACAAATTTAGATTTTTTTTGTTACATAACTGCACTCAAACAAAACAATGAAAAACTTTAGCGCCTACAAGTCCACTCAGTCCTACTTCTTGTTCAGCCAATCCCTCAGACAAACAAGTTTGTTTAGTTTACGGGAGATAATGCTGCCCGCTTC
>NW_020710494.1:0-1078 GCF_002925995.2 Terrapene triunguis
CCCCATAATACACCCCATCCCCTCTATTTGTCCATCCCCCTACCCACTCTGTATTTGTCCACCCTCCATCCATGCCCCGACACACCCCGCATCTCCCTGAGCGGCCCAGAATTCCAGCACATTTTCCCTTCCCTGATTCTGCCCTTCCATGGACTGGCTGGTTCCTCGGGCACAGGGAAGGTGGCAGGCCCAGCAGCGGGAGGAGCTGGTCCTGTCTACACTGCAGAGGAGGCAATCTAGGCATGGGGGGAGGGGGAAGGGAATCAGGCTGGGGCCTGTCATCGTCATTTACTGTCCAATCGCCAGCTACCTGGCAATTCCCCAGCCCTGGGCCCTGATGGGCCTTAGTTAGAAGCCTGCACTGGGCTGAGCCATTGGTGGGTTTGTGTGCAGTGCCTGGGAGGAAACCAATTCAGGAAAACAAAGCTCAAAGCGGATGGAAGCAGGATTTGAACCCAGATCTCTGGGGAGCTAGGGACCAGCAGGCCAGCACCTTACTGCTCAGCCCCAACGAGAAAGTGCCTTAAAAAGCACCACACTCAACCATCATCAGAAACGGGACCGGGAGGCTGCGGGTCGGGAGTGAGGTGCATCATGTGGGGGGGCTGCAGCTTTGGGACAGAGGTGTTTCTGCGATGTCTTCCCTGGGGTGAGTTTCTGCCTTATTTCGGGGTGGGGGGCAAGAGGCAGGTGATTTAAGGCAAACTTGGCTCCGGGGTCTGCATCAGCTGGAACATTTCTGTACAAAACAGAGTCTTTTGGGAACAAGGGAACGGAGCACGTAGGGCCACATGGGGGCGCTAGACCCTGAGGAATGAAAACCAAATGGGTTTATTCCCTGAGCTATGGAAAGGTCACAGGGCAGGAGCCCTAGGGGATTGTGGGAAAGAAAGTCTGGGGTGGGAGGAAGGGAGGCTTTCTGCAGACTCAGGCAGGCCTCACTGCGCTGGTTACACTTGGGCCACAATTGACAGATTTGCTCTGCACCCGTTGTTACTGCTGCTATTACTGGTTAGGGCAGTGCCAGGAGACCCCAGCTGAGATCAGGGCCCCGTTCTGCCGGGTGCTGTCCAGACAC
>NW_020710495.1:0-1098 GCF_002925995.2 Terrapene triunguis
CCCCATAATACACCCCATCCCCTCTATTTGTCCATCCCCCTACCCACCCTGTATTTGTCTACCCTCCATCCATGCCCCGACACACCCCGCATCTCCCTGAGCGGCCCAGAATTCCAGCACATTTTCCCTTCCCTGATTCTGCCCTTCCATGGACTGGCTGGTTCCTCGGGCACAGGGAAGGTGGCAGGCCTGGCAGCGGGAGGAGCTGGTCCTGTCTACACTGCAGAGGAGGCAATCTAGGCATGGGGGGGGGGGGGCGGAAATCAGGCTGGGGCCTGTCATCGTCATTTACTGTCCAATCGCCAGCTACCTGGCAATTCCCCAACCCTGGGCCCTGATGGGCCTTAGTTAGAAGCCTGCACTGGGCTGAGCCATTGGTGGGTTTGTGTGCAGTGCCTGGGAGGAAACCAATTCAGGAAAACAACGTTCAAAGCAGATGGAAGCAGGATTTGAACCCAGGTCTCTGGGGAGCTAGAGATCAGCAGGCCAGTGGCTTACCACTCAGCCCCAACAAGAAAGTGCCTTAAAAAGCACCACACTCAACCATCATCAGAAACGGGACCGGGGGGCTGCGGGTCGGGAGTGAGGTGCATCATATGGGGGGTTGCAGCTTTGGGACAGAGGTGTTTCTGCGATGTCTTCCCTGGGGTGAGTTTCTGCCTTATTTCGGGGTGGGGGGCAAGAGGCAGGTGATTTAAGGCAAACTTGGCTCCGGGGTCTGCATCAGCTGGAACATTTCTGTACAAAACAGAGTCTTTTGGGAACAAGGGAACGGAGCACGTAGGGCCACATGGGGGCGCTAGACCCTGAGGAATGAAAACCAAATGGGTTTATTCCCTGAGCTATGGAATGGTCACAGGGCAGGAGCCCTAGGGGATTGTGGGAAAGAAAGTCTGGGGTGGCAGGGAGGGAGGGAGGCTTTCTGCAGACTCAGGCAGGCCTCACTGCGCTGGTTACACTTGGGCCACAATTGACAGATTTGCTCTGCACCCGTTGTTACTGCTGCTATTACTGGTTAGGGCAGTGCCAGGAGACCCCAGCTGAGATCAGAGCCCCGTTCTGCCGGGTGCTGTCCAGACACAGCGAGAGACAGACCTG
>NW_020710496.1:0-14559 GCF_002925995.2 Terrapene triunguis
TTTTTGAGAACGCCGTCTCACACAGATAGGTGGAACCAAAGTATTCTTTCACTTTTAAAACACAATACAATAAGAGGGGCTACTTTTCTTGGTTTACAAGTCCCCAAAAATTGCTGTCCCTTGATCTGGCTTTCAGCTCAATTTCACTTTGCATGGTAATTATTTCCATATCAATTCCACTACTTTGTAAATCAAACACCTGATGGAATGTCGCACCCAACCAACCAATTTCTGCTGGAAGGAATGGATTTGAGATACACATGACGATTGATTCCATCACATCTAGTTCTTTAAATCGCCTGTTGAATTCCTCTGCTAATTTGGTCAGCTGTGCACAGAACTTTTCTGGGTGGAACTACTTTTCTTTGTCTTCAATTTTTTCTAGTATTTGCTCCAGACTAGGGACCCAGTTTTAATTTGAATGCATTTACCACACTGATCATATATGATAAGTCTCTGTCCTTTCCCTGCAGTTCTCAGTTCAGCTCCTTCAATTTGGACATTGTGTCAGTAAGGAACCCGAAGTCTAGCAGCCATGCATTGTCTGACAGCTCATTGCACACGTCGTTCCTTGATTTTAGAAAAGTGATGATTTCGGGCATTAGATCCAAAAATCTTTGCAGGACTTTCCCCCTGCTTAACTCATATCTGCATAACCTCATATCTGCATGCAGGAGCAGCTCACCGTAAGCAGCATCCACTTCATCAAGAAAGGATTTAAACAAGTGGTGCTGGAGGGCTCTTACTCGAATCGACTTTACAATTCTGACAACAATTTTCATTACATGTGAGAAGTCCATACCTTTACTCACTAGTGCTTGCTGATAGATTATACAGTGGTAATTCACAAATGAAGGAATATCTGGATCATTTCTGCAAAATGCAACAAAGCCTGCATGTGCGCCAAGCATGGCAGGTGCACCAACCATTATGATCAAAACAAGTTTTTTGATTGGAATGATTTTTTTAAGCACATACTTTTTGAATTCGTTGTTGATATCTTCACCTCTTGTTCTCTCTTTAATGGGCAAGACAGTCAGAAGGTCCTCTTTAGTTGTTGCTTCCTTTAAAACCATTCAAACAAAAACAAAAACAATTACCTGGGCTGTGTTGGTCATGTCGACTGATTCATCAAACTGCAGTGAAAAGCATTCGCAGTCACTCAAACCCTGTAGTTGCTAAAAGATGTCTTCAGACAAAGATTCCACACGTCTTGCTATGTGGAAGCACCAAGTGATATGCTCTGGATTGCCTTCATTATTTCCTCTTTGTTTTTAAAGTTTTTAAATAAGGAGTCCGCTGCCACAGTCATTGCATCTTTAAATACTTCTCCATCCGTAAATGATTTCTTGTGTTTTGCCAGCAGATGGCAAACACGAAATGATGCTTCAGTAGAGGTCTTCCATTTTGCTGCTGGTTTAGTAAAACATGACTGTTGAGCTTTGAAAAAGGCCTTGAATTCATTAACTTTCTTTGTACAGCGCATACTATTCAAGGGAAAACTATCCTTGAATTTGCTATGCATTGTTTGGTGGCGTCATTCTAAATTCCCCTTTTTACTTATCGATATAGTTGTGTGACATAGAAGACATATGCACTTATCTTTCATTGTTGTGAACAGAAATTCACTTTCCCATTCCAAATGGAAGTTGTAGGTTTTTGGTTTCTTTTTAGATGGCCCATGTAACACTAGCCAGCTAGGTATTTTTTATTATAAAAAAAGAAAACAGGAGAGTACTAGCTATGACTGTAGTATATAGCAGTGGTTCCCAACCAGGGGTCCAGAGCCATGAGCAGGATTCAGGGGCTCAGTCAAGCAGGGCCGGCATCAGACTCACTGGGGCTTTTTTTCTTCTTCTTCTTCTTCTTTTTTTCAATTCTGCACTTCTTAATAAGTGCCTTTTTAAATGAGCAGCATTGCAGCAATGAGTTATGGCAACTCCTGGTTATTAGGAAAGAGGAAGAGAGCACCCCTGTACTTTGTGGGGATAAGATTGGTCACGCTGGAGTCTGTCCCTACCCCAGCTCACATGCAGAGGAGAAATAAAGTTTCAGTAAGTTTAATAAAGAAATTCAAGGAGAGAACTAAAACCCAACGATCTTCAATGAAAGCTTGGTCATGACAGACGAATGCAAGGAAACAACCAAGTGCTTGGGTCTGACAAGCACTTCATCTAGGCTCCCCGCCTCTGAGGAAGAAAGAAGTCAGCACTCTCTCCTCCCGCATGCCTGCCTTCCCAAGCAAGCGCCCAGGCCAGGGAGAAACCCCCAGCAGGGCTTGTGGGAAGCAGGGCTTTGCATTTCCCCCTTCAGTGCCCTCTCGCATGTAGGACAGCTGCCCTGCAAACTGGAGGCCCAGGAGAAAAGCCTGTGTGGGTGGATGTGCCATATGGCTTGGTGGATGTTGTTTGCTTGACCACAACCCCTGTCACAGGGAGTGGTCTGGGCTGTCGCCTAACTCCATCTGCGCTCCTAGCAGAGGCTCAATGCTCGCAGGCACTAGCCCCAGCTCCCCTTGGCAGCTAGTTAGCCGATGGTTTTAATCCCCCACCAGAGAATCCCCTGCTGAACATGCCCAGGCAATCCATTCCAGCAGCCTCCCCTTCCCTCCCCTCCTGAGGCTGGGGGGGCCATACTCAGAGAAATACCTTCTTGCGGGCCAGATCCAACACTTCCCACACTAGCTGGACCAGCTCTCTCTCATCGGATCCCAACTTAGCCCCCAAGCACCAGCATGGGGGCCACAGGGGATTTCCCCACCACCCCCTAACCCATGGCAGCTGGGGAGCCGTGGGGGATTCCCCCCCAGCTGCAGTGGCTGGGGAGCTGCAGGGGATTCCCCCCACCCGCAGGGACTGGAGAGCCATGTGGGATTCCCCCCAGATGTAGTGTCTGCTGGCTAGGTGTGGGGAGGGAGCACCCATCGGGCATTCCTGCCCAGGTTAGGAAGGGGGTGATGGGCAATTTTCTGCTGACTCCCTTTTCAGGTTAAGAGGAGGGAGACTAGCAGCAATTCAAGGCAGTGAACCCAGCCCCAATCCCTCTCAACACCTCCCTGTCCCTTTAACCACGTTTTATTCAAGGGTAAGAAGAAGGCAACAACACCTGCTGAGAAGGCATCCATCAAATCAGCACTGCGGCCAACCCGGCAGCATTGCAGCATGTGGTTCGGGCAGAGATAGAAGCGACTTCGTCTGTAAAAAGTGAAAGCTGGTCTGCATATTGGAAGAAAAGGTTAAAGGACTAGAGACCCAAGTATCAACCCAGTGTTGCAGCAGAGAAAATGAAGATTTTCTAGATAGAAGTCAGTGTTTGGTTCTGCAGGCACAGCATGCTAAAGAATCAGAGAGGGCAGTGTAGAATGGGGAAGAAAATTGGCAGCATGTGACCCCCAGAAGAAGAAAGAGGAGAACCCATGTACCCCCAATGAAGATAGAGGTAAGAAACTGTTTTCAGGCTCTCTGCACAGGTATTACGGTGAAGAATGGTTTGGCAGAATCATCAGAGGGAAGGGATCAGAAGGAGACCCCATTGTCCAGAAGGCATGGGATGCATTGTCCTGGGGATGGGGGTTCCATGACCACCACCCCCAAGAGGAGGACACGGGGGGGGGGGGGTCAGGGACACCCTCCTAAGAGGACGGAATCATCCATCTGCCATCCAGACTAGGAAACTCGAGAAGTGTGCTGCTTGCCTGGAGCTAGAATTCAGGATGTGATGGAGTGTCTGCCAAGATTGATCAAGCCCTCGGACCACTACCCCTTCCTACTTCTCCACATGGGCACCAATGACACTTCCAAAAATGACCTTGAGCAGGTCACTGCAGACTATGTGGCTCTGGGAAGAAGGATAAAGGAGTTTGAGGTGCAAGTTGTGTTCTCATCCATCCTCCCTGTTGAAGGAAAAGACCCAGGTAGGGACCATCGAATTGTGGAAGTAAATGCGTGGTTATGCAGGTGGTGTCAGAGAGAGGGCTTTGGATTCTTCGACCATAGGATGTTGTTCCAGGAAGAAGGATTTCTAGGAAGAGATGGGATCCACCTAACAAAGAAAGGAAAGAGCATCTTTGCAGGCAGGCTTGCTAACCGAGTGAGGAGGGCTTTAAATTAGGTTCGCTGGGGGATGGTGACCTAAGCCCTGAGGTAAGTGGGATACCGGGAGGAAACACAAGCAGGAGGGTGCGAAAGGGGAGGCCTCCTGATTCATACTGACAAAGTAGGGCAATCGGTCAGCTCCCAGACTGCTGCACTGGGCAGCACAGTGTGGGGAGGAGGTGAGCAGTCCTCAGTTGTGAAAGAACCGGTTAAGGACTATTTAGAAAATCTGGACATGCACAAGTCCATGGGTCTGGATCTAATGCATCCAAAGGTGCTGAGGGAGTTGGCTGATGTGATTGCAGAGCCACTGGCTATTATCTTTGAAAACTCATTGTGATTGGGGGAGGTCCTGGACGATTGGAAAAAGGCAAATATAGTGCCCATCTTTAAAAAAGGGTAGAAGGAGAAGCTGCAGAAATACAGACTGGTCAGTCCCTCAAAAAATCATGGAGCAGGTCCTCAAGGAATCCATTTTGAAACACTTGAAGGAGAGGAAGGTAATCAGGAACAGTCAATATGGATTCACCAAGGGCAAGTCATGCCTGACTGACCTGATTGACTTCTATGATGAGATAAATGGCTCTGTGGATAAGGGGAAAGTGGTGGACGTGATATACCTTGACTTTAGCAAAGCTTTTGATAGTCTCCCACAGAATTCTTGCCAGCAAGTTAAAAAAAGTATGGATTGGATTAATGGACTGGATTAAGGTGAATAGAAAGCTGGTCCTGGGGCCGGTTTTGTTCAACATCTTCATTAATGATCTGGATGATGGGATGGATTGCACACTCAGCAAGTTCGTGGATGACACTAAACTGGAGGGAGAGGTAGATATGCTGGAGGGTAGGGATAGGGTCCAGGTCCTTCTCTCTCCAGAGTTAGAGAGAGACTGACCGCCTTCTGGCCCTGCAGCTCTTTTATAGGGCCCAGCCTGGCCCTGAATGGCTGCCTCCCAGCCTTTTCTTATTGGTTCTCAGCCCCAGCCCACTTCAAGGTCTGGCTTTTAACCCTTTCAGGGCCAGAGCAAGGTGACTGGCATGCTACATAAGTATTTGAGTAAATATACAATATTTTTCAGTGAATATGTCCAAATCAGGAATGTGTAAAACAGGAATTATTTTGTCAGTAGAAAAAGTATTTTGGCACTTAACACCCCCAATGTTTGCTCATGTGTAAACAGATACAGATAGGCGTTCTACTCATTCTGAGAGGCAACTATAAACATCTTAATAAGTGTTGGACTGTTCACTTGGCTTTTCCACATGACTCTGCCAACATGCTTTGGAAGTCCATGCAACTCCTATTAGAGCAGTGGTCACCAACTGGTGGATCGTGATCCTGGAGTCTCTGACAGTCGATCCCAGTCTCGGTCCCCCATCTTGTCCCACCACTCCCTTAGGATCACAGCCAGCTAGGGGAGTACATCCCACCTGCCCTACCACGCTCTCAGCCAAGAAGTGGTTGTTTTGCAGCAGCAGAGAGCATGCTGCAGGGACAGGACAGCTCAGACACCAGATGCGCCCACTGAACTCACAGACAGCTGAGATCACAGAATCATAGAAGATTAGGGTTGGAAGAGACCTCAGGAGGTCATCTAATCCAACCCCCTAGAGACCATGAAAGAGTTTGGAAATGCTAAAATTCAAACTAGAGCCTGGAAAAATTTCCTGCAAGAGGAAGTGTTCACCAGTTATAAATCCCTTTCAAGGGACAGTACTGTTCCTGGAGCCAAGGAAGAGAGGTCTCTCTAGCTCAAAATCTTATGCATCTCCCATTATCATTTAAATTTTGGTAAATCTCCCTTCAGCTGAGAAAAGATAATTACAGCTTCCTCTGGAGCCCATCCACCATGGGCTAAGGCTTTTCAAGACTCCAGTGATTAGACAAAGAGTCCCTGAGGAGCAATGCAAACTACAGCAGCTTCCTCGGCACCCCACCTGAAAGCCAGCATCCCTTGCCAGTCTGCTAGTTCTGCATTTTCTTGATGGCATTGTTACTAGAGGTCCAGTTTAGGCCCAAAATTCACTGGCTCTGACTCTCTGCTCACTTATACAATTAGATAGTGAGGTAATTTAATTGACTTCAATAGACATAGTCCTTATTTACACTGGTGGGAGTCAGAGCAGAGGCATTCTCACTGTGGATGAGATTTCCTGAGGTGCACAGCATGGGCTTAACTTTGTTCCCATTAAAGTCATTGGGAGTTGTACCATTGCTTTCAACTGGAGCACAGTTAGGTCAGTGCTAAAATACCACACTCATGAATGCATAAAGAATCCTTAGCTACAATACTTCCATGTTTTGCATTTTTTACAACCATTAAAATCCAGACACTTGTTTCAATTTAAACATCATACCTCTTGCATCCAAAGTCTGTTCTGTGCCCAATTCTCCTCTTACTCACACCACTATAACGGTGAGTCTACTCTGCAATCAGGTGTGATTGCACCATGTGCAGACATACTCAAGCTAGCTTTGGTCAGGCTAAATAAAAGATATCTTGAGTAACAAAAGCAGTGAAGCCAAGGCAGCACATGTGGCCTCTGCTTGAGTATGTACCCAGGGTCCTGGTGGCCGGGGCTAACCCTTGCTGCCAGGACTTCACTGCTATTGTTAATGGAGGCTTTGATCTAGCCTGACCAAAGCTAGCTGAGATATGTCTACACATGCTGCATTCACACCTCCCAATTCCAGTGTCAGCATACCCTAAATCAGGAGTATCTCCACTGAAGGCATCATATAGCTAGTGTGAGAGGAGAATCAGGTCCAGAGATTCAGAATACTACTTTTTAAATATTTCAGCTAACAATAAACATTCCCCCCCACCTCCCATCTGCCACCTCAAACAAGCTGCACACATGCACAAAATCATTATTTGGAGGATTTTAGTGCTAAGGTAACCAGATTTCGAGACAGTAAACTAGAACACATTTTCTGTGCCTTTAGTGGGAGGCTTTTGACAGTTTGTGAGGGACATCAGATTGAGAAGAGTGTTCTGGTGGGCTGGAAGAGTTCAGGCAGTGGACAGTTTGGCTTGAGGAGCTTAGTCCTAGGGACCAGAGAGATTTTGGAAGCTGGAGGTGGGGTGGAGGGATTTGGATTTAGGTGAATGGTCAGGGAATTTGGAAGCTAGAATAGGCCTGGTGCAGCATGAAGCAAAGGTACATAAAACAAAGTGAGATTTTTTTTTTTAAACGCATCTGTCTCTTACCAACAAGTCATTAAAAGGTTTGCTTTTTTTTTCTCTAGGAGTCAGCTAGTATAAATCAATGTAGTGCCATAAATTAAACGTAGCTCAATGAAGTTTGTGCTGATTCACACGAGCTGTGGGTCTGGCCCTCTTTTATTTATTTTGCTTTAAATGATAAAAAGGTACCTATTCGAGAGCCCAAAGTGTCCTGGTACTTGATTAATATTACAATGAGTCACCCCCAGCAGCATTAAAAAACAAATATTCCAGCAGGAACAAATAATTCAACCCGACCTTGCCAGTCTCTCCCCAAAAACAGCTCCTTTCCACCCCCATACTTCCTGGATTTGCATTAGCAGAATATCCTATACCTCAAAGTAGTGAAATATTACTCTCTCCTGTTAATGAATAAAGCATGTAAGACTAGATCCCACATAATACTGACAACCCACAATTCCCATTGAAATTAATACTAGTATCAAAGAGCTGGGAGAATAGTGGATTTTTTGGTCCATTGGCAATGAAAAGAAAAGAAAAGAAAAGAAAAGAAAAGAAAAAAGAATGTGTTTCAGGTCAAACCAAAAAAAAAAAAATTCAAAATTTCAGGTGAATTGGAAAAGTTGGGGAAAAAATTGTATCGAGTCAAATGAAGCATTTTGTTCAACCTAACACAAAATATTTCATTTGGAGCATTTTAAATCTTTTTTTAAAATACAACTAAAGGAAATTTTGAAATTCAAAGTTATTTCAAATAAAAAAATTGAATGTTTTGTTTTTAAAATGTCAGTACAGAACATTTTGACTTTTTTCAACTGAAACAATTCGATGAAACCAACATGAATTCACAAAATGTGTCAGTGTTGCCAAATCTGCATTTTCTGTGAAAAATATTGACTAAGAAAAATGTTGTCCAATTCTAATCTAAGGGCACTCAGTACTTTGCAGGTTTATATCCATACAACATGAACCACTGGCTAAACATGAAAGACTGGCTAAATGTTCACAGCCAGCTCTTAGCTGGTGGAGCTCTGTTGAAGTCAACAATGTTTTGCTGGGTTACTCCAGCAGAGGATCTGGCCCTTAAATTATGTTTATTTGTTGCATTTATTTATAAATGTTATCTGAATTCCAAATATTTTCCAAGCCAGGCAATAGATATAAAAGCTATATTTTTTACAATAAAATTATAAAGAAATTATTTTAAAGCCACAATAATGATGGTTGGGTTAAACAGAAGTGGTTTATTAAGTTAAGACAAAAGTAAATCTGTCAGAATAAACTGTAGAAACATTGGCCATAGGATGATAAAATGGCTTTATGGGGACTATTGTTTTACTGTAACAACTATAATTGAACCACAATTTTATCACCACATTTATTCATACATTTTGCTGAAATTCCTTAATTTGCGGTATATTTTGTGTGATTGACAAGTTAGAATATTAGGTCTTCCCACCTTGGGAAGAGGCAATACAGGTATGTCTACCCCTGGAGCTGGGATGACTCCCAACTGGAAGAGACATACCAACGCTATCGCTGATCGAGCTAATATGCTACCAATAGAGTGTAGCTGTAGCACTATTAGTGGGGGGAGGGGCTAGCTGCCCCAAGTATATGCATGGATGCTATGTACACAGGACAGCTAGCCTGTCCCGCTGCCCATGCAGCTGTGGCTACATTCTATTTTTTTTATTTTTATGTCTCCTTGAGCTCAGAATCAGACCCTCAGCTCAAAGTGTAGCCATACCCGAAGACAGAAGGGACTGACTAGGATGCAGAGGCCCAAGTAGGACAACATCAAAGGTTTCACAATGAATCTGGAGTATTGGTCTGCCCGATTTTGCTAAGCAATGGACCTGGGGTCTGTGTGTGTGTTGGAGGGAGTGGTGCAATTGGGATATACATCCCTGTGTCCTAGAGTGCAGCTGTACAGAGGTGGGATTCACCCCAAAGAAAGGTCATAAGGCAGAACCACTGCCACTCTCCCACTGGGATTTTACTGGGAAAGGAAACCCAAAAACAATGACTCTGTTGGAGCTCTGTCAGTGGAAACTACTGGAAGAGGTTCCAAGTCAAGGTATTTCCTGGTCACCCTGGCTCCATTCCTTCTTGGGCCAGCTCTACCCACTTTTAGGGCTTTGCTGACCAGCTCCTGGTCCACCAGGAAATGAAGGGTTGTAGGAAGCTTCTTCTGATGCCTCCTTGTTTTTGACAAGCTCTTTGCCACCAGCACCCAGAGCCTTGAGTACACTGGGCCCCAGTAACTAGCAATGGGGGAATCTTGAAAGATTTGCAAGTCTGATTCAGATAAGCATTGAAAACTTGATCCATCTGAATTTACTCTACAATACCCCTCCCCCCTCCAAGTATGCACATCTCCCTCTGCCATCTCTCCCCTCCACTAATACAGTTATAGATCTCCTCCGCATTTTCATTGCTGCTCCCTCTCCCACAGCACTTGAAGATCTAATGAGGACAAGACTTATACAATGCTAGCAGTTACTGCTTGCAGATGGGGTTCATACTTTTGGGGTAGTCAGGAGGGAGGTGGTGGATCTATTAGTTTTGCTCTGAGTTTCAGTTCAAACAATCCACCAACGTGCAGCTGGTTCTCTGGCTGACACCATCTGGAACCACCAAGCTTCACCTGGCTGCCATCCAAAACACCCAGGTTTGCTCAAAACTTAGCCCAGGTTCACTGAAAAGGCTTTAGTGATATTTTCAGCAAACCCAGCCCACATTTATAATAAACTTGACACCAGGTGAGTTTCTGGGGTGCGCTACAAACATTTCATGCAGCTCTAGTTGGGACCTAATTGGCCCATACAGAATTTTTGGAGTCCAGAGGAATCTACAAGAACTTAAGCTCAGAGGGCTCAAAGCCCCATGGAAAGGTTTGTATTTTGGACCTGGGCCTGCAAGACCTTCAGGGCCCATAGGGCCAAGCTTTGAATAGATTTTGGCCAAGCAAGAATAGGAAAGAATAGCTCACAGGTAAAATATCAGCCTTGGACAAATTCATTTTTAGTCATATTTGTAACCAAATTTTGAACAAAAATATGAACCCAACTATCCACCAAGTGTAGGAGCTCAATTAAAATAGCTGTATAGTGAACATGTGAAACTTAGGAAGTATGTCCTATTTAAACAAGTTTAGAATTTTTCTGGTAATATCCCAAACACACACACACAAACAGAAAATATAATGGCTGCAATCTAGCAGCAAGATCATTTTATGATAAATCCCAGTTACTGTTCTAAGAGAAAACAAAAGGTAGCCATGTAGGACAGCATATTGCTTTGTCTTTGCTACTTTTTCCATTGCAGTGCCATTTATATATGCAGCGTGGGTAGAATGCATCATAAAAAGTGACGTTTTATAACACCAGTTTGTAAATTTTACAGAAGCTTACTGCCTGTAAATCACAGTTTATTCCCTCACTGACTTTATTACTGCAAACCCAACGATGGATAAACTCTATGCCAGTTTATTTGAATTTATCTTTTTTATTCAGACTGAACTTAGTCCTTTTAATATTCCTTTTCTTCTAATGACAAAGGTATCTTGATAACCTTATTTCTGCTGCAGAATTTTGAAGGACTTTTATTTCTCTTGTAAATGCAGCTCCTATTTTTGATAGTTCCTATCTCACCCTTATTTAGCATGTATTTCTTCTGTCAGAAAATTTGCTGGTTCCTCCCCTCCCCCATTTCAATTACTTGTATTTATTTTTACTCTAAATCCTCCCCAGGCATCCAAGTCTTTCTGGTTTTAGCTGTCTCCCTTTGACTTGCCTCACTGTGATTTGACTTGCTTCACAGCCAGAGAAAGCAGACTGCTTTTTAAAGGAGCAGCTCTGAACATCAGTTTGTGAAAACCTGTCCTTTTTTTTGGTGACATCCACATTTAATTTATAGCAAAAGTACGCACTTTATTCTTCCATCTGTGCACAGAATATTTTCACATTTTAGTTAGAGTTAACTAACACTGGCTCGAGCCCCCAAGCAGAAACCTGGGAAACTATATATACCACCCTGAGTGCCCCAATGCATAATTCTTCCCCCTCGCAAGCACTCAATCAGGGGTTACAACAACGAACTTTACTGAGGAAAAGAGGGGTGCAGAGGAAGCCAGCAGAATGAATTTGGGAAAACCAGCAATTAACAAACTCAGTGATGTAAGATTCCCAACCACTAGCATGTCTTAACAGTAGTCCCAACTTCAGTCCTCCTTTGGCCATTGAGAGTAGCCAGTGTGTTCTGGCCACTTCCCAGCTCCACACTCACAGCTAGCTGGCCTATGTTGAAGAAATCCAAGGATTCTAGCTGGCTGGTGCTACTTGGGCTACTCCAGGGGCTATGCTACCTAACCCAGCTGATGTGATATCAGATTTAATTGCTGAGTAGGGAGGCTCACACAAGTCCCTTAGGTAAGCTGCTGCTCCCTCTGCATTTTCAGCCCAAGCTGCCTAGAACTGCCACTGCACTGCACTGTCTATCCCTTCAAAGGTGCAACCACCACTCTGAGCCTTCAGTGGCCTCGGAAAAGCTGCTGCACCACTCTGCACTGTCTACCACGTTGGAGCTCCTGCCACCACTGCATCTGTTGCCACCGAACTGCCACTACTGCCTTGAGCTGTCCCTGCTCTACACTGTCCACTGTTCAGCACCCTAAGCTCAGCTCTAAGGGAGGGATCCGTGACATCTAGGCCCCTTGATAGAGACTTCACCACCCAACAGGCAGGAGCTTGTCCTCTCTTCTTCTCTCTCTCTCTCCCCCCACTTGTAGGTCTGGCCACACTCCCTTACTCAACTGCGCCTGACAGCAGTCTTGGTCAGGGTGACCCCAGGTAAATTCAGTGGCAATGTCTAATCCTTGTATTTCCCAACAAGGCCAACTGCATTTTATTGCCCCCAACTCAAAATTTAACTAAATTTTAACCAAAATGCCCCAAACCATCACAAAATGGAAATGCAAATTAGGCTTGACCTATTCAATCAACTCACTTTTTGCTCACCAGCAGATGCCAGCAGACAGCTCCCTCACCAATGAAGCCCCTGACCATCTGCAATTAAGCAGTTCTGGGCCACTCCTCTCCCATTTCACCAATAGGTGACAGTAGTGAGCTCTCTTCTCTCTCTTATGGCTTGTCTACATTACCCACTGGATCTAAGGGCAGCGATCAATCCAGCGGGGGTCGATTTATCGAGTCTAGTCTAGACACGATAAAACAACCACCCAGCACTCTCCTGTCAACTCCGGTACTCAACCAGGGCGAGAGGCATGGGCAGAGTCAACGGGAGAGCATCAGCTGTCGACTTAACGCAGTGAAGACACCACGGTAAGTAGATTTAAGTACGTTATTCACGTAGCTGAAGTTGCGTAACTTAGATAGATACCTCCTCCTACTGTAGACCAGGCCTAAGGCATCAGGCCATGGAGCTTTCATTTAGCTCTCACAAGCAGGATTGTTGGAGGTTTATGAATGGGAAGTTTACTCACTTTTACTAAGGAGTTCTCTGCAGACTTACCATAACCACCCAGTAAAGTCAGATCCCTCCCTAGTCTGCACTGGTCTTTACACTCCATGTATGGTCCTGTCTACATTTGGTTTCCCAACCATGTTTGAAAAATATGATTTGTGTTTAAAACACTGGTTTGTTTGGGCCAATATCAACAAGACCAAACTGTTTTATAATGGTTTTGAAAAATCATCTTTGAACCCGCTGTCTGCAAAGATGATCTTTGATACCAATCTGAAAACAGTTTGACCTTATTTACTTTGGCAAGCCAAACCATGCTGGAAGCCAGCTTAACTGGAGTTGAGTTTAAAACCATTCTCCTTTGGAGCCAGAATCTCAGCTGGTGTCAGTCGGCATAGTTCCATTGAAATCAATATGAAATCAATGGAGCTACATCAATTTAGACCAGTTGAGAATCTTCCCCTTAGTTTTCAGACATGGTTCAAGACTCTGTGTCTGATTCTGAACACATTTAAACCAGTTTTTCTCTGGTGGTGTAATACTCCATTGACATCGGTGGATGTAGTCCTGATTTACATTTGTGAGAGTTAGGTCAGAAACAAACCAGTGTACAGAGAGCCCTTGAGAATCCCAAGCAGCAGTCACTGATCTCCTGGCCAGGACCTCATGTGGAGCCTCATTCCTTCCATTCCATAGCCCAAGGAGTTGCTGTTGGGAAATATGAGAAACTTCCACTTTTTGGACTGAACAGGTTCCCTTTACAACCCTACTAGCTGGTGGGGCTTGATCATCCTCACACTTACATCACTGTGAATGGAAAATAACTCAGCTGAAGAAACTGCAGGTGCAAAACTGAGAGCAGTTTCTGACCCTTTGTATCTTGCACCATAGCAGTACAGATCATCAGCACTAGGGCCAGCTCTAACAGTTATTTTGTATGATGTTCAGGAAACACATTCATTTTAGGATAAAATTTTCAAGAGTGCCTTAAGTTCCACTGATTTTTTCCCAAGACTATTTTTCCCCCAAAGTTTAATTAGGATTTTTATAATGGCATTAAATTTTGTAATTGCTAATTACACATTGTAATTATCTAATTACACATTGTAAATATGTCATTACATGGATTTTCACCAAATTCATAATTATATTTAATTACACTAATTGCACCAATCTAAACTAATCAACTACAAAAATACAAGGAAATGTCATATGAATTAAAGCTACAGGAGAAAAAAATTGTGAGGCTGATTCAACATTCCCGATGGACCCAAATCTCTCAGTGAAGTCAAAAGGAATTCTGGGTGCACAAGAAATGCGGGACTGGGCTTCAAGCTGGTGAGAAATAACTCACAAAACCAAATATACCAGATGGGTTTCACTGGGAACTGCAGGCATTTAGCACTTCAAAGAATCCTGCCCTAAACATCTGTTTGTTACCTTGACACAGTGAGGCATCACTTTAACTTTAGCCTATCGGACATCATCCTGAGAGGTGCGGAGTGACTTCGGGGGTGGATGGTGTTCAGCATCTCCTGGGAGCATGCTGTTAGTACTGTTCAGGGCCGGCTCTAGGTTTTTTGCTGCCCCAAGCAAAAAAAATTTTGGCTGCCCCCCGTCCCAGCCCTGGGCTCCTCGCCGCACCCCCCTGCCACCCAAACCCTGGGCTCTCCCCCACCACCCGCACCCCCCTGCCGTCCCAGCCCTGGGCTCCCCCTACCCCCCCACCATTGCCCCCCACACACCTCCTGCTGCCCCAGCCCTGGGCTCTCCCCACCCCCCCCCCACCT
>NW_020710496.1:14659-16064 GCF_002925995.2 Terrapene triunguis
CCCCCCCCCCCCCCCTGCACCCTCCTTCCGCCGCAGCCCTGGGTCACTGGTAACTCGCTCCCAGGGCAGGTCATTCAGCAGGAATTTTAGATGTGCACAGAACACAGACAGGATTGGTTCCCATATGGTTACAGAACTGCAGTAAAGTGAAACAATTTTCAGCTTGTGTGATTGGAGGATATCTGGATGCATATTATAAGATTGTCCTCCATAAATGAGGAAAAGTTGAGGTGCCTTTATTATTCTTTTGTTCCACTCTTTCTTTCTATGGGGAATTTGCCAATGCAAACTGTCTTCCTTTTAAACAAACAAACAAACAAACAAACAAACAAAAAGGCAATGGCTGTTGAAAATAGCAATTCCAGTCCTAATAACCACTGGGAAGCATTTTTTGCTCAATTTTATCCTACTTTTTCTACAGCAAGTTACAGTGGATCAGTATATTTGATTTGGGAGAAATGAAGTAACAGCTGCCCAAACTGAGCTTGAGCACTCCTGAATTTTGAGGTGTTCAAATCTGGAAGGCACGTGCTGGGGAGGGGGCTGTGGCTCCGCAGGGGAGCATGGCAGCATGTATGCAGCAGCGTGTCTGGCGCTGCGCGAAGCCAGACACGCTGGTCTGAGTGGCACGGTAAGGGGTCTGGGGGGTTGGAGAAGGGGTAGGGGGTTGCAGGGGGGCAGTCAAGGGACAGGGAGGTTGGATGGGGCGGAGGTTTGGGGGGGA
This sequence comes from Terrapene triunguis, assembly GCF_002925995.2. Taxonomy (NCBI): domain Eukaryota; kingdom Metazoa; phylum Chordata; order Testudines; family Emydidae; genus Terrapene; species Terrapene triunguis. The sequence continues at coordinate 15,384 of NW_020710496.1, forward strand.
AGTCGGCCAGGGAGAAGGGGGGGTAGATGGGTCAGGGGTTCGGGGGGGGCACTCAGGGGACAGGCAGCAGTTGGATTGGCATGGGAGTCCCAGGGGTTTGTCAGGGGACAGGTGGGGGGGTCTCAGGAGGGGGCAGTTGGGGACAAGGAGAGGGGAGGCTTAGATAGGGGGTGGGGTCCCAGAAGGGGGCAATCAGGGGACAAGGACCAGTGGGGCTTAGATAGGGGGTGGTCCTGGGGGGCAGTTGGGGCAGGGGTCCCAGGAGGGGGTGATCAGGGGACAGGGAGCAGGGGGGTTGGATGGGTTGGGGTTTCTGTGTGGGGGGCAGTCGGAGGGAGTGGATGGTGGCAGGGTGGGGCCATAACATTCTATTTTTTGAATGTTAAAATATGGTATCCCTACCTTCCCAGTGCAGCTCACCATTCAAAGCAGGCTGTAGCATGAGGTCTCAGCTTCCTCACTCCCTCCCCCTCTTTCCTGTTGGTAGTGGCCAAGGGCATGCTGGGAAATGTAGTACTTTCCCTGCTCCAGGGCTGGCTCTATAGGCAGGGAGCTAACCAAGGAACTACAGCTCCCAGGGCCCCCTGTTGGTTCTCAGCTCCCATGCTAGATCCCTGCCGCCCCTGCAAATGGGCTGCCCCAAGCACGTGCTTGCTTTGCTGGTGCCTAGAGCCGCCCCTG
>NW_020710497.1:0-6813 GCF_002925995.2 Terrapene triunguis
CCTTCCACTCTCCGGCTGATTTAGAGCCTTTGAGGAGGAGCACTGGGGAGTCCAGACAACTAAGGAGACCCTCTGGGATGATGGACACCAGGAATGCAGGATCCTCCACAGGTAAGATGGTAAGATGTGGCAGGAATGGTGATGACAGGCCTCCTTTTCCTCAACCTCACTGCGGGACAGATGGTATTCTTCACTCTTCAGCTCTGGAGCATTGTGAAGACCCGACCGTGTATGTGCTGTCGCTGGAGTGGACAGCTCCGCACAGGCGCTGAACATGTCCTTATAAAGCTTTTGTGGCGGGAAAAGTTCTGAGGAGATGGAATGCTGAGGGCTGGTTTTGGCGGGAAAAACTGGTCTTGACTGGTTTGAGCCTGTGTCTTAATGGTAAACAAGTCCGCTCTCAGAGATGGAGTCCAAGGGTCAATAGTTTATACATTCCATATTGGATCTTATTTTAAAGCTAGTGTTTTACTTAACATTACTTCATAAACGCCTTATTAAGCAACTAATTGAACATATTAAACAGTCTATACTTCTTATACCTAACATATCCCCTCCTTGGGACCTTTTTACTTAACTAGGGATAAAAGGTCCCAAACAACCTTAATATAAAATTATAATAACAGTAAACATGAATAACAACAATACATATGGCAAGTACTTACAGGGTATTTGAAACACACAAAAACAGTTAGTATTACCACATATGTAATTAAAAGAAACTGAACAATTAAGAGTACCTTGATTGGGTGTAAAAGAATGTACCATACTGACCTTATGTTCCCCATGTCAGTATTAAAAATTGTCTCCCACCAATAAATAGGAGTGGTTTCATAAATGTGTTTTATTTCTGAGGTATAGTGTTGAACGGTGAGAATGGTTTTTCTTCCTTCAATTTTCAAATTATTTAGGTACAGAGCCAATTTTTGATGACGTAAAAGCTTTTGAATGTCTTCCAAATTTGCCCCAATATGGATGGGTGTTATTGTATTGTACAGTTTATAGTTATTAAACATATTTTTGGTATATATATTATGCACTGTTACATTGATGTCACAGCCGGTTATTTGTATAACTTTACATATGCACAAATTCCCTATCCCTGTGTTATTAACCCTATAAAAACTATTTACCAAAAAGTGTGAACACAAACTTCGAATACAAAAACAATGAATGTCTACCTGGACTATTGCTGAGGCTTTGCTGAGGGAATGATGGAACACCTCATAATGACAGGCTCCCTCTATGGGATTTAAACAAGTAGAATCTTCTTCCTGCACTTGAGTAGTAAAAGTGTATCCCAAATTAGGTTGGTTAACACATGCTTGGAGATTAACGGGGACATATGAGTTGTTAGCATTTACGTGCACCCATTTGTGTTCTTCCACAGGAACTAACAAGGACTGATTAGCATATATTCCTAAAGCGACCAAAGGATATTTTTTTTTCCTGATTGGCTGATTTTAAGGTGAGTATTAGTGCCATGATTGTATCATTATGTTGAAAATAGGTAAAAGTTAGTAACTGCCACCATTGATGATGATTTTTTTCAAAGTCATTGGCATCTTCATAGATAATTTTCTTTAATTCCAGAGGCAATTGTTGATTAAAACCATCCCTGACAATAGCTTTAGCTACTGTTATTAGCCACTGTGTGCCTCTATACAGGCCAGGGCCGGGGAAAGATTTGATTGAAGAATACCTAATGCTCCTAATATTTGCATGTGATCTTGTTCTTGGATCTTGAGCCAATAAGGAAGAATTCTGGTGATGTTAAACATTGTAGTCCCTAAGGCTTGGAATGCAGAAATCAATGGCTCAGAAAGTGAGGCAGCATCATGACCTAAATGTCCAATTCGTTTTGCCAAAAGTTGTTGGTCCACTGTATTTAATACACCTAGCCCGGCTCCAACCCCTCCTAGTATCTTTGGAACTAAGTCACGTTTCTGTCTGTGAGATGAATTGGAGGAAGGGGGGAGCACTCCTTGCACCCAGGCACTCCATCCCACTAAGAGTGGTTCAGTATATTGTGCACATTGACCATACACTGATGTAATTGATAATTGCAAAGGCATGATAATCCTCTTGATCGAGTACTGAGGCTCTATCATTAGAATTCTTGCTACATCCCTTTTTACTGTCAGTGATCCCACATGATGGATAGAAGGTGGTGTTACCACTTGTATTTCTACTTCATGTTTGAATTCTAGTGGACCTCGTATAGTCCACAATCCAGAATGTATTAAGGAAACGTTCATGGTAAAAACACTCGTACATAATTCCTTAAACTGATTCATTTCATTATCAGAAATACAAAATTTTGAATTGATATGATCTTTCAAGGAGATGTTATAACCCAATGGGAGAGAATTACAGGTTAATTTTAACATAGTGTTATTGTAATTGGGAGGCTTTACATAGACGTTTACAAAATTTACCTGAGGTTGTTGGTGGTACATGTGAATTGAAAAACTTATTTCTCCGGGCATTACCATAGAAGGAGATGAAATGTTGAATGAAACACATTTGAAAAGGTCTCTGGCACAATTGGTAAAGGTTACAGTGCGCATTTTCCATTCACATTTATATCCTGGGCGTATAGGACCAAAGAGCTGCACAGGTTTAGATGTATTAGTTATTTCAGATAATGTGGAATATTGATGTTGAGAGTATTTTGAAACTGCTCAATAGCAACGTCCCAATGATTGGTAAGCCCATAAAGTTACCCACTCCCAATTTTCATGATTATTTATATTTCTTTTTCCTCTTCCACGGTGCCTTACTTTAAAAATTTTATTTCTTTGGGTAATAGTTACAGGAGGTTTCTTTGTTGTAATACCTTTTTGTATGGAACTTGTCTTATGTTTTTCCTGGGTTAGGAGCCTTTTCGGTGGTGAACTTCTCCATCGATCCATTATGGTCGGGTTGACTTGGCATCTTAAATATTCGTTCACCTTGATTGAGAAAAACCTTCTTTCCTGAAGGGACACATTAGTAGTTGGTTGAGTTGGTGCTAGATTTTGTTTTCCCCGATGGCCGAATCCAAGGGTGCGAATCTTAACTGGTCCCTTAGGTGATGGTTCTATTTTAACATCTTTTGGGAAAGGCTTTGTAGGGGCTTTAATTAGTACCTTTCTCCTTATTTGGATTTTGGCTTCTTTGTCATTTTATTTTTCAACTATTAAACATTTACAAATCCATAGGCATAACCATATTATAACTATATACATTAGAGACCTTCCAGAAGTGTTCATACTTCTCCTTTTCAGCATCTTATGAAGGAAAACAAAAACAATTAATTTTACTTATGGTGGTTTTTGATCACTTTTCTTATTACTTTCTTTTTTAGCTGGATTGGTATAGATGTTTCCCTTCCATGATTTTAGCTGTGAACTATGGAACCACTTTTGCACTCTGCGTTTTCCAGACTTTAATTCTAACAGGTAAGTTGTTGGACGGCTTTATTGAGAATGGTTACTGGCCCAATCCATCTTGGACTTAAAGGGTGGTTTTTCTCAGAGAAATACTTGAAAAGAACTTGATCCCCTATGTTCCATTCCACATGCTTTAGGTTGTTATTTAGCCTTTGGTCTATTTTGTGGATGTTTCCTTTTAAGTTAACTGCAACAGCTTTTTGCACCTCTGATATAGTATTTAAAACCGATTTTATATAATTGTCAGTTATAGTTCTGGGGTGGTACTCATCTGGTGGTACCCCTCCTGGCATCCACCATTGTTCAGGCGTTAACATAGGCCTTCCAAAAAGTGCTTCATATGGAGTGAATCCATGAACGCTTACAGTAGATCTAATTGTCATCAGAATAAGAGGTAAATGTTTGTCCCAGTTCTTTCCTGATGAGTCAATCACTTTTCTAAGTGTAGTTTTTAAAGTGCGGTTTGATCTTTCTACTAAACCAGAAGCTTGGGGGTGACCAGCTACATGAAACCTTTGACGTAGTCCCAATGCTATGCACAGCTGCTTGGTTAACTCTCCGGTGAAATGTGTGCCTTAGTCTGAATCTATAATCCGGGGTAGTCCAAATCGACTAAATGCGTTTTCTAATAGCATCTTTACTGTAGCACTGGCGATACAATTTCTGGTTGGGTACCCTTTTATCCATTTGGTAAATGGGTCTATTAACACTAAGCAATATACGTTCCCATGGTTGGTTCGAGGTAAGGGACCAATATAATCTATTTGCACTCGAATCCATGGGCCATCCACTGGTTGGTGAAGCAGAGGCCCTTTCCTTATCTTTACGTCAGGGTTGTTGTGGGCACACCTTAAACAGTTATTAATAAAGTGCTCAGTATCCCGGGTTATTTCAGGCCACCATCCCACCATAGTTAATCTTTGTAGAGTTTTTTGAAGCCCAAAATGTCCTTGTTGGTGAGCTAATTGGATTAACTCTGTTCGTAATATGCTTGGAACAACTAACATTGGAATCAAGGTGTCTTTACTAGCATTTTCAGGACTGTCTTTTGTTGCCATTATTAGTCCAGATGTATGTCGAGTAATGAGGTAGGTTTTGTGTTTGCCATCTTTTAGCAACTTTTTGATTTCAGGGTCTTGTTCTTGTAGTTGCACTATATCTTGATGGTCCGTATGATCCACAGGTTTAATTGCACTAATATTAGCTTTTACCTTGTCCCATCTTGTTTCAGGTCCCATTACTGCTGCTTGTTTCGCCAATTTGTCCACGCTGCTGTTCAATATGTGTATTTCCACTTGATTCTTCCTATGTGCTCTTACTTTGAACAGGTAAGTTTCTCCCCTCCTATCTTCTGCTAAGCTCCACGCGTGCATCAGGTAGCCAGCATATGCCACTGGATGGTTATCGGTGGTCTTCATATCTCGTTGTTTCCAAACCAACATCCAGTCTAGCAAAGCTCTCATAGCCCAATCAGAGTCTGTACAGATAGTGATGTTACCTGTAGATTCAGCGTTTTCTAAAGCTACTATGATGGCCATGTCCTCAGACGCTTGTGCAGAATGGTGTGAAATGGTCCCTTGGTAAATTTTATCTGATGCAACATGAAGTGCTGCATATCCTGTAGCAGCTTTTCCATCTTTAAAAAGGCTATTGCCATCAACTACCCATAGTTCCCTCTTGCTGGCTTTTACATCTTCATAATGTGATTCGAGCTTAAAGGGGGATACAATTTCCGGAGCCTTGATAATAGGTAGAAGACAATCATGATTACCCACATATAACTTCTCAGATGTTGGAGGGCAAAGTGTGAAAGGTGCAGAAATAGGTGCATTGATCTTTTCCACTTGTACCTCTTTGTTCAGGAGGGCAAGTGTCCAGTTGGCAAGTCTAGGGTGACTGACTCACCCTGCATTAGCTTTTCCTGATATTACATACTGGACTGGTGTATGACTAGTCTTCAATACGATAGGGGCCATTCCTATGAAATACTCCCAATGGGAAATGGCCCAAACTAATGCTAGCACTTTTTTTTCGCACACAGTAAATTGTTTTTCCACTTCAGAAAGAACCTTTGATTCATATGCCACTGGTTTTAGGGAGGACCCACTGTGTTGTAGTAATATTGCACTAATAGCCGTCTTGGTGGTTGCCAACTGTAGGTGGAAGGGCTAGTTGACTTGTGGATAGGCAAGTGCAGGTGCAGTCATTAGGGACATCATAATCAATTACACCACCATTGTTAACTCCCAAATCAGCCAGCCAAAATAACAGCTTTTTTCGCAACAAGTACCTTTCCGGACATTCCTCCGGCATTTGCTTTTCAGCATACGTTTTACCCATTACATTTTCATAGGGAAAATACAGTTTCATAACACACTTATATATTGTATACTGTTCAGTATTCGTATCTACTATGGTACCATATGGCAACGCAGTGAAATCCTCTGATGACATACATTCTCTTAGAAGGGCTACCACATCCTCCTGGCTGATATTAGGAGTTGCTGACAATCTTGCCAGCCAATTTAGTACTGTTTCTCTATTGCAAGGACCCATTTGTTTCCCCAAAGCTCTGGTTTGTTCAGGAGTGAGAGTTCTGCTTTCATGCTTTACTGTGGGGGGGTCTATCATTGTCATACTGAGTTACAGTGGTGACAATAGGAGCCAATGGGTATTCCCTGTTTACAGACATGGCTTCCTCAGAGCTGTGACGTGCCGAGGGTTCCAATCCTTTTTTCACTGAGTACCTTGGTGGTAAGTCCTCAGTCTCTGAATCTGAACTTAATTCTTCCAACCCAGAACTAAAAGCAGCCAAAGGATTTGTTTCAATAGCACCCATTAAACCTTTGGCTAATTGCAGCTGCTTTTGTAGCTTTTCAATGTGGCGATTGCAAGCCACATGGTTAACAGACCCTGTGTTGGCATTATGGGACTCCTTCAGGAGCTGGCGCACTGCTGCCTGCGACTCCTGGAGCTCCCTGCTTTTTACCTCAGCAACAGTTTCTGCAGCAGCAACCCTAGGGTTTAAACTCTTCAGCTGTTGTTTGAGCTGGGAGACTTGCAAAGTTAAGCTAGTTATTTTGGCAGTTGCTGCTTGCTCTTCTGCAGCCTGCCTTTCACATTGCTGTTTTAACTGTTGCTTCTCTTCAAGTGCTTGGTCTGTCTGCTGTTTAAGCAGCAGCACTTGCGAGTTTAACTCTCATCCGACCATGGCCAGGCAGTAAATAAGAGCACACTTACGTGCCTTTTTATTAGGGGTAGGCTTGCTGTTTGAATACCTAACCCTACTGTTCAGGTGCAGTGGATACCACGTACAGGTGTGATGCCCAGGGCCTTCCACTCTCCGGCTGATTTAGAGCCTTTGAGGAGGAGCACTGGG
>NW_020710498.1:0-2728 GCF_002925995.2 Terrapene triunguis
CCCCAGGGCTCTGGGGGCTATTTAAAGGGCCGGGGCGGCAGAGGCAGCTGGAGCCCCCCGCTACCCCAGGGCTCCGGCGTCTATTTAAAGGGCCGGGGTGGTAGAAGCAGAGGGAGCCCCGGACTTTTTAAATAGCCCCCAGAGCCCTGCTGCCACTACCCCAGGGCTTCAGCAGTGGGGCTCTGGTGGCAATTTTAAGGGCCTGGGGCTCCAGCCCCTGCTGGGAGCCCCAAGCCCTTTAAATTGCCCCCTGGGGAACCCGGGCCACCCCGGTACGGCACACCGGCTCTTGCCGGTACGCCGTATGGGGGCGTACCGGCTTACTTTCACCTCTGGGTGAGGGGGTGGGGCTGCAAGCTCCAGCAGCTGCGCGGCATCCTTACACAGCAGCATGGTAAGGGGGCTGGGCCGGGGCTGGGAGGAGGGTTGGATAAGGGGTAGGGAGTGGTTGGAGGGGGCGGAGGTTCGGGTAGGTGTGGGAGTCCCAGGGGTCTGTCGGGGTGGTGGTGGATGGGGTTGGGGCAGTCAGGGGACAGGGAGTGGGGTGAGTTGGGTAGGAGGTGGGGTCCTGGGGGGCAGTTAGGGTGGGGGGTCTTGGGAGGGTGACAAGGAGGCGGGGTTGATGGATTGCGGGTTCTGATGGGGGCAGTCGGGGTTGGGGTCGGATGGGGGGGGGGGAAAGACAGGCACGCGAGGCTTGTGCTCACCACACGGTTCCCTACCGGGTCTTCGACGGCACGTCCTTCACTCGCTCTGGGTGAAGGACCTGCCGCCAAAATGCCGCCGAAAACCCGGAGTGAGTGAAGACTCCCCTGCCGCCGAAGTGCCACTGAGGACCCGGTAGGGAACCGGTTCTTAGGATTTGGGGAGCTCATCACTGGTTATATGGAATAGCCAGCATGGATTTGACAAGAACAAATCATGCCAAACCAACCTAATTTCCTTCTTTTGACAGGGCTACTGGCCTAGCAGATAGGGGAGAAGCAGTAGACGATATATCTTGATTTTGGTAAGGCTTTTGACACACTCCCACATGACATTCTTATAAACAAATTAGGGAAGTGCGGTCTAGATTAAATTACCACAAAGTGAGTCCACAACTGGTTGAAAGAGTAGTTATCAATGGTGCGCTGTCAAACTGAGAAGATGTATCTAGAGGGGTCACTCAGGGGCCTGCTACTATTCAATATTTTCATTAATGACTTGGACAATGGAGTAATTATGGATAATTATAAAATTAGCAGATGACATCAACCTGGGAGGGATTACAAGCATTCTGGTGCACTGGATTAGAATTCAAAATGACCTTGATAAATTAAAGAATTGGTCTGAATTCAACAAGATGAAATTCAATAAAGACAAGCGTAAAGTACATCACTTACAAAAAAAATCAAATGCTCAACTACAAAATGTGGTATAACTGGCTAGGTAGTAGTACTACTGAAAATTATCTGGGGGTGATAGTGGATTACAAACTGAATATGATTTACTAATGTGATGCAGTTGTGAACAAGGCTAATATAATTCTGGGGTGTATTAACAAGAGTGTTGTCTGTAAGACATGGGAGGTAACTGTCCCACTCTACTTGGCACTGGGGAGGCCTCAGCTGGAGTTCTGTGTCCAGTTCTGGGTGCCACAAGTTAGGAAAGATGTTGATAAATTGGGAAGAGTCCAGAGGAGAGCTACAAAAATGATAAAAGGTTTAGAAAAATCTAACCTATGAGGACAGGTTAAAATAACTGGGCATGTTTAGTCTTGAGAAAAGATGACTGAGGGGGGGACCTGTTAACAGTATTTAAATATGTTAAGAGAAGTTATAAAAAGGATGGTGATCAATTGTTCTACATGTCCACTGAGAACAGGATAAGAAGTAATGGACTTAATCTGCTGCAAGGGAGATTTAGGTTAGATATTAGGAAAAACTTTCTAACTATAGGGGTAGTTAAGCTCTGGAACAGGCCTCCAAGGAAGGTTGTGGAATCCCTGTCATTGGAGGTTTTTAAGAAAAGGTTGAACAAACACCTGTCAGAGATGATCTGGGTTTACTTGGTCCTGCTTTAGCACAGGTGGCTGGACTTGATGATTTCTCAAGGTCCCTTACAACCATACAGTTCTATGATTCTGTAATTGCTTATAGCTAGAGAGTTTGTTACGGAGTTGCCTTACCGATAAACTCAGCCGCAAACAGAGATTGCTGTACTCTTGGTGTTCAGTTTGTGGATGCCAATTATTCCCTTTTTTTTTTTTTTTTTTTTTTTCCTGGCGTGGATAAAAAAGCTGACTGACTTCACAGATCGTTTTAGCAATAATGTCCCTGGGTAGGTTTCAAGCTTAATGATCTACTGAAGGATTATTGACCTTTTTGAGCAACCATTGTCTATGTGAATTTCACAACTTTACTGATCACAAGCCAGCAGTTTGCAACATTAATGGAAGGCTGAAACAGATTCAAACGTACTTGCTTACATCCTAAGATTCAAAGACTACTAAAGTACATATGCCAGTTCACATCAAATCCCATTTATAGCAGGACCCACCTGTGTCCACTTATAATTAAGGGCCTAGGTTAGCCCTTAGTTACAAACCCCTAGTTACAAGCCTTGTTACAAACAGCTATTTAATTTCATCTAATTTCACCTAGTTTCACTTCAGCATGAAACTCGATGAATCTCAACAGCTTAAAAAAAAAAAAAAAAAAAACCACCAGCAACCAAACTTAAAAAAAAA
>NW_020710499.1:0-2711 GCF_002925995.2 Terrapene triunguis
CCCCAGGGCTCTGGGGGCTATTTAAAGGGCCGGGGCGGCAGAGGCAGCTGGAGCCCCCCGCTACCCCAGGGCTCCGGCGTCTATTTAAAGGGCCGGGGTGGTAGAAGCAGAGGGAGCCCCGGACTTTTTAAATAGCCCCCAGAGCCCTGCTGCCACTACCCCAGGGCTTCAGCAGTGGGGCTCTGGTGGCAATTTTAAGGGCCTGGGGCTCCAGCCCCTGCTGGGAGCCCCAAGCCCTTTAAATTGCCCCCTGGGGAACCCGGGCCACCCCGGTACGGCACACCGGCTCTTGCCGGTACGCCGTATGGGGGCGTACCGGCTTACTTTCACCTCTGGGTGAGGGGGTGGGGCTGCAAGCTCCAGCAGCTGCGCGGCATCCTTACACAGCAGCATGGTAAGGGGGCTGGGCCGGGGCTGGGAGGAGGGTTGGATAAGGGGTAGGGAGTGGTTGGAGGGGGCGGAGGTTCGGGTAGGTGTGGGAGTCCCAGGGGTCTGTCGGGGTGGTGGTGGATGGGGTTGGGGCAGTCAGGGGACAGGGAGTGGGGTGAGTTGGGTAGGAGGTGGGGTCCTGGGGGGCAGTTAGGGTGGGGGGTCTTGGGAGGGTGACAAGGAGGCGGGGTTGATGGATTGCGGGTTCTGATGGGGGCAGTCGGGGTTGGGGTCGGATGGGGGGGGGGGAAAGACAGGCACGCGAGGCTTGTGCTCACCACACGGTTCCCTACCGGGTCTTCGACGGCACGTCCTTCACTCGCTCTGGGTGAAGGACCTGCCGCCAAAATGCCGCCGAAAACCCGGAGTGAGTGAAGACTCCCCTGCCGCCGAAGTGCCACTGAGGACCCGGTAGGGAACCGGTTCTTAGGATTTGGGGAGCTCATCACTGGTTATATGGAATAGCCAGCATGGATTTGACAAGAACAAATCATGCCAAACCAACCTAATTTCCTTCTTTTGACAGGGCTACTGGCCTAGCGGATAGGGGAGAAGCAGTAGACGATATATCTTGATTTTGGTAAGGCTTTTGACACACTCCCACATGACATTCTTATAAACAAATTAGGGAAGTGCGGTCTAGATTAAATTACCACAAAGTGAGTCCACAACTGGTTGAAAGAGTAGTTATCAATGGTGCGCTGTCAAACTGAGAAGATGTATCTAGAGGGGTCACTCAGGGGCCTGCTACTATTCAATATTTTCATTAATGACTTGGACAATGGAGTAATTATGGATAATTATAAAATTAGCAGATGACATCAACCTGGGAGGGATTACAAGCATTCTGGTGCACTGGATTAGAATTCAAAATGACCTTGATAAATTAAAGAATTGGTCTGAATTCAACAAGATGAAATTCAATAAAGACAAGCGTAAAGTACATCACTTACAAAAAAAATCAAATGCTCAACTACAAAATGTGGTATAACTGGCTAGGTAGTAGTACTACTGAAAATGATCTGGGGGTGATAGTGGATTACAAACTGAATATGATTTACTAATGTGATGCAGTTGTGAACAAGGCTAATATAATTCTGGGGTGTATTAACAAGAGTGTTGTCTGTAAGACATGGGAGGTAACTGTCCCACTCTACTTGGCACTGGGGAGGCCTCAGCTGGAGTTCTGTGTCCAGTTCTGGGTGCCACAAGTTAGGAAAGATGTTGATAAATTGGGAAGAGTCCAGAGGAGAGCTACAAAAATGATAAAAGGTTTAGAAAAATCTAACCTATGAGGACAGGTTAAAATAACTGGGCATGTTTAGTCTTGAGAAAAGATGACTGAGGGGGGGACCTGTTAACAGTATTTAAATATGTTAAGAGAAGTTATAAAAAGGATGGTGATCAATTGTTCTACATGTCCACTGAGAACAGGATAAGAAGTAATGGACTTAATCTGCTGCAAGGGAGATTTAGGTTAGATATTAGGAAAAACTTTCTAACTATAGGGGTAGTTAAGCTCTGGAACAGGCCTCCAAGGAAGGTTGTGGAATCCCTGTCATTGGAGGTTTTTAAGAAAAGGTTGAACAAACACCTGTCAGAGATGATCTGGGTTTACTTGGTCCTGCTTTAGCACAGGTGGCTGGACTTGATGATTTCTCAAGGTCCCTTACAACCATACAGTTCTATGATTCTGTAATTGCTTATAGCTAGAGAGTTTGTTACGGAGTTGCCTTACCGATAAACTCAGCCGCAAACGGAGATTGCTGTACTCTTGGTGTTCAGTTTGTGGATGCCAATTATTCCCTTTTTTTTTTTTTTTTTTTTTTTCCTGGCGTGGATAAAAAAGCTGACTGACTTCACAGATCGTTTTAGCAATAATGTCCCTGGGTAGGTTTCAAGCTTAATGATCTACTGAAGGCTTATTGACCTTTTTGAGCAACCATTGTCTATGTGAATTTCACAACTTTACTGATCACAAGCCAGCAGTTTGCAACATTAATGGAAGGCTGAAACAGATTCAAACGTACTTGCTTACATCCTAAGATTCAAAGACTACTAAAGTACATATGCCAGTTCACATCAAATCCCATTTATAGCAGGACCCACCTGTGTCCACTTATAATTAAGGGCCTAGGTTAGCCCTTAGTTACAAACCCCTAGTTACAAGCCTTGTTACAAACAGCTATTTAATTTCATCTAATTTCACCTAGTTTCACTTCAGCATGAAACTCGATGAATCTCAACAGCTTAAAAAAAAAAAAAAAAAAAAACACCACCAA
>NW_020710499.1:2811-2876 GCF_002925995.2 Terrapene triunguis
AAAAAAAAAAAAAAAAAAAAAAAAAAAAAAAAAAAAAACCACCAGCAACCAAACTTAAAAAAAAA
>NW_020710500.1:0-6099 GCF_002925995.2 Terrapene triunguis
TGTCATAACTATGAAGGGAAGGGTAACAGCTCTCTGTGTACAGAGACTCCAAATCCTTTTACCTGTAAAGGGTTAAGAAGCTCGGGTAACCTGGCTGACACCTGACCCAAGGACCAATAAGGAGACAAGATACTTTCAAATCTTGGGGGGGGAAAGGCTTTTGTGTGTGCTCTTTGTTTTAAGGGGTGGTTCGCTCTTGGGACTGAGAGGGACCAGACATCAATCCAGGTTCTCCCCATCTTTCTAAACAAGTCTCTCCTATTTCAAACTAGTAAGTAAAAAGACAGGCAAGGCGTCTTAGATTCACTTTGTTTTCTCAACTTGTAAATGTACCTTTTTACCAGAGTGTGTATCTTTGTTTGCTGTACTTTGAACCTAAGACAGAGGGGGGTCCTCTGAGCTCTTTAAGTTTGATTACCCTGTAAAGTATTTTCCATACTAATTTTACAGAGATGATTTTTACCTTTTTCTTTAAGTAAAAGCCTTATTTTTTTAAGAACCAGATTGATTTCTCCTTGTTTTAAGATCCAAGGGGGTTTGGATCTGTATTCACCAGGAGTTGGTGAAAGGAGGGTGAGAGGAAGGAAGGGGGATGGTTAATTTCTCCTTGTTTTAAGATCCAAGGGGGTTTGGATCTGTGTTCACCAGGGAATTGGTGAAAGGTTTCTCAAGGCTTCCCAGGGAGGGAATTCTTGTGATGGTGGCAGCGGACCAAAGCTAAGCTGGTAGATAAGCTTAGAAGTTTTCATGCAGGCCCCTACATTTGAACCCTAAGGTTCAAAGTGGGGATACAGCCTTGACATGGTGGCATAGCGGTGGAGATCGTTTTAACCCAAAAGCCAGTAAGAGATTTTTTTTTCCCTCTAGCTGCTTGGAAAGCAGAGCTGAAGGTAGATGCATATCTTATCTCTCCTTGCCTGAAGGCAGAGGTGTTAAGTTTTTTTTAACGAGGTCCTTTGTTAAGAGAAGGGTTCAATCAGTGAGCAAACTTTGAACTGGTAAAGGCAATTTACAAGTTGAATTGTTTTTTTTTCTTTTTACATCCTCGGGAGTAGCTTGTTAGAAAGTCTCTGTTAACTCAGCAGCAGCCACAGCTAAGTACATCCCAGTTTCAGTCAACTGCAGAGGGGGTGACCCAGCACAGGAAAACCAGGAAAATGACTACCAAAGAAGAAAAAGCTAAAGAGGAGGCCCACAAGAGAGCTATGGAGCTGAAAGAAAAAGAGATAGAGCTGAGGAACAGAGAAGAGAAAGCCAAAGAGGGGGCCCACAAGAGAGAGATGGAGCTGGAGAAAGCCAAAGAGGGGGCCCACAAAAGAGAGATGGAGCTGAGAGACAGAGAAGAGAAAGCCAAACAGGAGGCCCATGAAAGAGAGGAAAAAGCCAAACAGGAGGCCCATGAAAGAGAAGAAAAAGCCAAACAGGAGGCCCATGAAAGAGAAGAAAAAGCCAAACAGGAGGCCCATAAAAGAGAGATGGAGCTAAAAGAAAAAGAGATGGAACTGGAAGCAGCAAGGACTAGGCAGGATGCATCAGACCATCCTAACAACTCCTCTCCAGGTACCACTTCCCATCCCAGGAAATTCCCCACCTACAAGGCAGGCGATGATACTGAGGCCTTCTTAGAAAATTTTGAAAGGGCCTGCCTTGGATACAACATCCCTCCACCCCAGTACATGGTAGAGCTGAGACCGCAGCTCAGTGGACCCTTAGCAGAGGTGGCGGCTGAAATGCCTAAGGAACACATGAACAGTTATGAACTTTTTAAAAACAAGGCCAGACTCAGAATGGGGCTAACACCCGAGCATGCCCGTCGGCGGTTCAGAGCCCTAAGGTGGAAACCAGATGTGTCATTTACCCGGCATGCCTACCACATTGACAAAAATTGTGATGCCTGGGTATCAGGAGCAAATGTTAAATCTCTGGAAGATCTGCTTTCCCTAGTAAAAATGGAGCAGTTTTTAGAGGGTGTTCCTGAGGAAATAGAAAGGTACATCCTAGATGGGAAGCCCAAAACTGTAACCGAGGCGGGGGAGATTGGAGCCAAATGGGTGGAGGTGACAGAAAAGAAAAAAGCTAGTAGCAGTTGGAGCGAATATCAGAAGGGGCAAGCCGAAACAAAACCTTATCACCGGGGACAACCCAAGGCCCCACCCACATCCCAAGGGAAACCCCAGACGCCTTCTCACCCCACCCCACCAGTCTCCACCAACCAACATCGCCCCGGTGATACCTTAGCAGGGCGATGTTTTAAATGTAATGAACTGGGGCATATAAAGGCTCACTGCCCCAAGAACCCTAACCGATTACAGTTCATTACACCCCAATCACACCAAAGATCCCCAGACCCAGATGCCTCTCTCATACCCTCGGAGCGAAGGGAAACCTTGAGAGTGGGCGGAAAGAAGGTTATCGCTTGGAGGGATACTGGGGCACAAGTGTCAACTATCCACCAATCCCTAGTGGACCCCAAACTCATCAACCCGGAGGCTACAGTGACAATTCAACCCTTCGTGTCACAGTCTGTAACCTTGCCTACAGCCCAGTTGCATGTCCAGTACAAGGGCTGGGCAGGAATGTGGACTTTTGCAGTCTATGACAATTATCCCATCCCCATGCTGCTGGGGGAAGACTTGGCCAACCATGTGAAGCTAGCCAAGAGGGTGGGAATAGTCACCCGCAGCCAGGCTAAGCAAGCTTTCACCCCCATCCCTGTTCCTGAGCCGTCCACCAGGGCCCCGTCTGTGTTACCGGAGACCCAAACACAGGTGGTGGAACCGGATCCCCTGCCAACGACTGCAACAGCCGTAGTGGATCCAATCCCAGAGACCCAGCCAAAGCCAGTCCCGGAACCGGAACTGGCAACGCAACCAGCACCAGAACCATTGCCGGCACTGAGTCCAGCGCTTGCAAACCCGTCTACAACTCCAATGCCAGAGGGCACCAGCGAGCCTGAACTGGAGGAAGCAGCAGATAACCCTACCCAAGAGGCTCAGCCAGAGCCTGAGATACCACATAGTGCACCAGCGGACAGCGGTTCACGGTCAGTGGAAACAGCCCCAGCACCTGCATCGCTTCCAGAGGGACCAAGCCCCAGTCCACAGTCCAAGGAGGAACTGATGTCTCCAGCATCAAGGGAACAGTTCCAGGCCGAGCAGGAAGCAGATGACAGCCTTCAGAAAGCTTGGGCGGCGGCGCGGAGCACCCCACCGCCTCTCAGCTCTTCTAACCGATCCCGGTTTGTTGTAGAACAAGGACTTTTATACAAGGAAACTCTTTCTGGTGGGCACCAGGAAGACTGGCATCCTCAAAGACAGTTGGTGGTTCCCACTAAGTATCGGGTAAAGCTCTTGAGCTTAGCCCATGATCATCCCAGTGGCCATTCTGGGGTGAACAAAACCAAAGACCGGTTGGGGAAGTCCTTCCACTGGGAGGGAATGGGCAAGGACGTTGCTAATTATGTCCGGTCTTGTGAGGTGTGCCAACGAGTGGGAAAGCCCCAAGACCAGGTTAAAGCCCCTCTCCAGCCACTACCCATAATTGAGGTCCCATTTCAGCGAGTAGCTGTGGATATTCTGGGTCCTTTCCCAAAGAAGACACCCAGAGGAAAGCAGTACGTACTGACTTTCATGGATTTTGCTACCCGATGGCCGGAAGCTGTACCCTTAAGCAACACCAAGACTAAAAGTGTGTGCCAGGCATTAGCAGACATTTTTGCCAGGGTAGGTTGGCCCTCCGACATCCTTACAGATTCGGGAACTAATTTCCTGGCAGGGAACATGAAAAACCTGTGGGAAGCTCATGGGGTGAATCACTTGGTTGCCACCCCTCATCACCATCAAACCAATGGTCTGGTGGAGAGGTTTAATGGAACTTTGGGGGCCATGATACGTAAATTCATAAATGAACACTCCAATGATTGGGACCTAGTGTTGCAGCAGTTGCTTTTTGCCTACAGGGCTGTACCACATCCCAGTTTAGGGTTTTCACCATTTGAACTTGTGTATGGCCGCGAGGTTAAGGGGCCATTACAGTTGGTGAAGCAGCAATGGGAGGGGTTTACGCCTTCTCCAGGAACTAACATTCTAAACTTTGTAAGCAACCTACAAAACACCCTCCGACACTCTTTAGCCCTTGCTAAAGAAAACCTAAAGGATGCTCAGGAAGAGCAAAAGGCCTGGTATGATAAACATTCCAGAGAACGGTCCTTCAAAGTAGGAGACCAAGTCATGGTCTTAAAGGCGCTCCAGGCCCATAAAATGGAAGCGTCGTGGGAAGGACCATTCACGGTCCAGGAGCGCCTAGGAGCTGTTAACTATCTCATAGCCTCCCCCACCTCCAACATAAAGCCTAAGGTATACCATGTTAATTCTCTTAAGCCCTTTTATTCCAGAGAATTAAACGTTTGCCAGTTTACAGCCCAGGAAACAGATGACGCGGAGTGGCCTGCAGGTGTCTACTACGAAGGAACAAGGAATGGTGGCGTGGAAGAGGTGAACCTCTCCACGACCCTGGGACGTCTGCAGCGACAGCAGATCAAGGAGCTGTGCACAAGCTTTGCACCGATTTTCTCAGCCACTCCAGGACGGACCGAACGGGCATACCACTCCATTGACACAGGTAATGCTCACCCAATTAGAACCCCACCCTACCGGGAGTCACCTCATGCCCAAGCGGCTATACAAAGGGAGATCCAGGACATGCTACAGATGGGTATAATCCGCCCCTCTAACAGTGCATGGGCATCTCCAGTGGTTCTAGTTCCCAAACCAGATGGGGAAATACGCTTTTGCGTGGACTACCGTAAGCTAAACGCTGTAACTCGTCCTGACAACTATCCAATGCCACGCACAGATGAGCTATTGGAAAAATTGGGACATGCCCAATTCATCTCTACTTTAGACTTAACCAAAGGGTACTGGCAAGTACCACTAGATGAACCCGCTAAGAAAAGGTCAGCCTTCGTCACCCAGGCAGGGGTGTACGAATTCAATGTACTCCCTTTCGGGTTGCGAAATGCACCCGCCACCTTCCAAAGACTTGTAGATGGTCTCTTAGCGGGATTGGGAGAATCTGCAGTTGCCTACCTCGATGATGTGGCCATTTTTTCTGATTCATGGACAGAACACCTGGAGCACCTGGGAAAAGTCTTCGAGCGCATCCGACAGGCAGGACTAACTGTTAAGGCTAAAAAGTGTCAAATAGGCCAAAACAGAGTGACGTACCTGGGGCACCAGGTGGGTCAAGGAACTATAAATCCCCTACAGGCCAAAGTGGATGCTATCCAAAAGTGGCCGGTTCCAAAGTCAAAGAAACAGGTCCAATCCTTCTTAGGCTTGGCCGGATATTATAGGCGATTTGTACCACACTACAGCCAAATCGCCGCCCCGCTGACAGACCTAACCAGAAAGAAACAGCCAAATGCAGTTCAGTGGACTGATGAGTGTCAAAAGGCCTTTAACCAGCTTAAGGCAACACTCATGTCTGACCCTGTGCTAAGGGCCCCAGACTTTGACAAACCGTTCCTAGTAACCACAGATGCTTCCGAGAGAGGCGTGGGAGCAGTTTTAATGCAGGAAGGACCGGATCAAGAATTCCATCCTGTCGTGTTTCTCAGCAAAAAACTGTCTGAGAGGGAAAGTCACTGGTCAATCAGCGAAAAGGAATGCTACGCCATTGTGTACGCGCTGGAAAAGCTACGCCCATATGTTTGGGGACGGCGTTTCCAACTACAAACAGACCATGCTGCGCTACAGTGGCTTCATACCGCCAAGGGAAATAACAAAAAACTTCTTCGGTGGAGTTTAGCTCTCCAAGATTTTGATTTTGAAATACAACACATTTCGGGAGCTTCTAACAAAGTGGCTGATGCACTCTCCCGGGAAAGTTTCCCAGAGTTAACTGGTTAACCATTGTTCTTGGAATAAAACATTGTTAGTTTTTATATAATCAGTAGTATGTCTTATTAACTCTGTTTTCTCCTAAAACTCCAGGAAGAAATCACAGCCAGTGTGGAACCAAACGTCCAACACTATCTGTGATTTGGGGGGCGTGTCATAACTATGAAGGGAAGGGTAACAGCTCTCTGTGTACAGAGAC